>NC_136771.1:25186159-25388293 GCF_947034865.1 Barbatula barbatula
AACATCACATGAATGGAACGTGGGGTGGGAATCACAGTAGCCTTCAGTCCACACTAGTAAGGGCTCACTAGATAGTGTGACGCAGAAAGAGCGATTCTATTGATCTATTCACTCTCATTTCCCTATGCACGTGACTCACGCTGTTATTATACTAGAAGTGCAGTAAACATGATTGATTATCATTTGTGTTACCACAGTTTCACTACAAATACCACGATTAAACCGTGGTTACTGAGTCAGATCACGCTCACTTGAGACTCATGTGGTTTTGCTAGAATGAAGTGTGAGTGATGTTTGTAATGGCTACTTCAATATGAACTGGACCACAGGAGCACAACAGTACTGGAGTTTTTGTAGTGTCTGTAGTGTTTGTTGTGTCTGTAGTGTTTGTTGTGTCTGTAGTGTTTTGTTGTGTCTGTAGTGTTTGTTGTGCATCTTTAGTGTGTCTGTAGTGTTTGTAGTGCATCTTTAGTGTGTCTGTATTGTTTGTAGTGCGTCTGTATTGTTTGTAGTGCATCTTTAGTGCATCTTAGTGTGTCTATAGTGCGTCTTTAGTGTGTCTGTAGTTTTTGTAGTGTCTGTTGTGTTTCTGTAGTGCATCTTTACTGTGTCTGTATTGTTTGTAGTGCATCTTTACTGTGTCTGTAGTGTTTGTAGTGCATCTTTAGTGCATCTTTAGTGTGTCTATAGTGCGTCTTTAGTGTGCCTGTAGTTTTTGTAGTGTCTGTTGTGTTTCTGTAGTGCATCTTTACTGTGTCTGTATTGTTTGTAGTGCATCTTTACTGTGTCTGTAGTGTTTGTAGTGCATCTTTAGTGCATCTTTAGTGTGTCTATAGTGCGTCTTTAGTGTGTCTGTAGTTTTTGTAGTGTCTGTTGTGTTTCTGTAGTGCATCTTTACTGTGTCTGTATTGTTTGTAGTGCATCTTTACTGTGTCTGTAGTGTTTGTAGTGCATCTTTAGTGTGTCTTAAGTGTGTCTGTAGTTTTTGTAGTGTCTGTTGTGTTTCTGTAGTGCGTCTTTAGTGTGTCTGTTGTGTTTCTGTAGTGCATCTTTAGTGTGTCTGTAGTGTATGTAGTGCGTCTTTAGTGTGTCTGTAGGGCGTCTGTAGTGGGTCCATAGTGTATGTAGTGTCTGATGTGTCTGTAGTGCGTCTGTAGTGTCTTTAATGTGTCTGTAGTTTTTGTAGTGCCTGTTAGTGTCTTTAGTGTGTCTGTAGTTTTTGTAGTGTCTGTAGTGCGTCTGTAGTGTTTGTTGTGTCTGTAGTGCGTCTGTAGTGTTTGTTGTGTCTGTAGTGCGTCTGTAGTGTTTGTTGTGTCTGTAGTGCGTCTGTAGTGTCTTAGTGTGTCTGTAGTTTTTGCAGTGTCTGTAGTGCCGTCTGTAGTGCATGTAGTGTCTGTAGTGTGTTTAGTGTGTGTAGTGTTTGTAGTGTGTTTAGTGTCTGTAGTATCTGTAATGTGTGTAGTGTCTGTAGTAAAAGCAAAGTGACCACTGCTGCAGGGCGAATCTTTACTATGATTCCCACAATGCACTGAGCAGAATCGTTGTGATAATCATGTTTTAAAAGCATAAAATCCTGATAGGTATTTTTTAAACTAACACTGTACAGGAAATAACACACAACATTTTTTTCACTGCATTTGTACAAGTTTAATACTTTTTTTCATGAAGGGTGACCAATAGTAATGATTAATAAACAAAAACAAGAATGAAACATGGAGTATCAAGATTTAATTCAGAAGGTCATTATTGTGTTGGAGTGCTTTGAAATACGGTGTTTTGAGAAGTTCAATGGCAACAGATGATAACATATTCATTGGCTTTAAAGTAAAGACCTCATAAACGTCAAGTAAAGTTCATAAAAAACATAAAAAAAATGTTTATTAATTGTGATTAAAAGTTTGAGCAGAATAATGGCGATGATCATTTGACCCATGATCGTGCCGCCCTAGTTTACCACAAATGTACTATAATCTAACCACGACTGCTGTGCTTTTACTGCAAACATTACAGTTAAACATTGGTTACCGTAGTAACATCATGTTAGTTTATATAAAAACTTAAATGTTAAACCGAGTCTTGTCACAGTAACGTCATGTGTTGTGTTTTTTCAGCTGTGTTATATGAAGATGATGATGATGTTGTAATCTATACTATAGACTCATGAGCTTGGTGTGTTTCGATTTCTTTAAGTATGACACTCATGACGCATCATCTGTTTGAAACTAAAACTGCTGTCTTTAGATGATCTGAAATAAATCATACAAATCATTTGTGTCTTCCACAGCGTGATCATGGTGAGGACGTATAAAAGAAAGACCACAGGGCGAGCACGACTCCAGACATGATGCTGAAGGGCCGTCAGACAGGTGCTGTTGTTCAAGAAGACCATCCGAGCCGCAGCCGAGGAGTTCGGCATCAACTATCGCACCCTCGCTCGATACTGTACCAAAATCCCCCGAGAGGAGGTGGAGGAGACGGCGAACACCCGAGCTGCACGGTGGGCTTCATCGGCGCCAGACAAGTGTTCAAACCACGAAACAGAGACGGAACTGATCTCCTGCATCTCAAGAGCAACTGACATTATCACTCGCTGCCACCCAAAGCCATCAGAAAAGTGTCCTATCAGGTGGCGAGAGACACCAGCTGCACATGCCAGCGTCATGGAGGGAAAATAAACAAGCCAGCGCTGACTGGTTCGCTGCGTTCCTTAAGAGACATCCACGCTGTCCGTCAGATCGGCGGAGCCGTCGAGTCGCTGCGCTACAGGCCACGCTGAGATGTTTTACAGCAAACTGAAGGAGCTCGTGGAGCGACACACCGCTTCAAACCCGAGGACATCTGGAACGTGGATGAAATGGGCATCAGCACGTCTCAAAGAGCTGATCGTGTGGTCATCAGGAGAGGACAGACACAGCTCGGGTGCGTGTCGGACAGGGGACCTCTCGTGAGCGTGGCCTGTGCCGCCTCTGCTGCTGGAAACACCATTCCACCTTATTTCGTCTTCCCGAGAGTCCAGTTCAGGGAGCACTTTCTGACCGGCGCGCCTGTCGGGAGCTCGGGCGGAGCAAATCTTAACGTTGGATGAGAGAGGAGCAGTTTGTGGAGTTCCTGCGACATTCATGCGTCACACCCAAGGCTCGCCGAGCGACCCTGTCTCCTGCTCCTCGAACAGTCACGTATCCCATCTGTCTATCGAAGGACTCAGTTATGCCAAAACAAACAGCCTCGTGATGCTCTCTTTCCCTCCACACTGTCCTCAGAGCGTACAGCCTCTGGAGCGCTCCGTCTACGAGCCTTTAAGAGATGTGTGAACGCAGCATCGACAGCTGGATGCTGGGAAGCCCCGGGAGGAGTCTCACCATTCATCATATTCCTGGAATCGTCTCCAGCGCACTCCCGCTGGCCGTCACTCCACACAACATCACTGACGGCTTTAAAGCGTGTGGAGTTTTCTCTCTTGACCCGAACACTGACATCACCGCAGGATTACTGACCGGCTGCTCTCAACCTTCTGCGTCCAACCGTTCAGACAACACCAGCGAATGTGAGCGTCAGCTCAAAGCGGATAAACTTCCCTTTTACCAAAGACTGAAAAACTCTGAGAAAGATTGCGCTCATCTCCACTGGCTCTCCTGACATCACACACACACTCAATCTCCGTATCTTCATCTGTTGAATCATTTGCTGTTTAATAAGTTATTGCTAAGTGTTATTAAATATGACACGTTTTAAACAGATATGTTTTGGACGATTACTTTTTTCCAATCCTCAAAATGGTATCAACAAAGAGCAGGTCAGCCTGTGACAACATGCCCAGAGAATGTGCTCTCGTGCTCCAGATAATGTTCAGTTATGATATTTAATTTGGGATCTAAATCTGTTTTCATAAGTTGTTACGGGACTCTTAAGGTGTGATGACCTCTGCCATCTGTCTTTACAATTGCAGCTTTGTCTACCAAATTCAAACGCACCAGACGCTCCTTTTAAAAATGAGCAAGCCGAGAGAGGACTTTGCTTTTGAGCATTTGTGTTTTGGTTACTTTCCACATTTACTTCAGCTTTAAGTTACATTACATTTTCATTACACAGCGATCTGAAACCATTGCTGCCATCTTCTTTCCTTTTGGCTTTAGTGTTTAGTGTTTTCTCATGAGTTGCCACTCTTCTTCAAAAGGTTCTCAATCCTCCCGTTGAACTGCTCCTGCTCACTGATAAAAGAAAGTTTAAAGAAGTTGTAGACAAAATTGTCATTTGTCAGGATTTCATGCTTGTCATTTCTCCTTTATAGCATCCCTACACCCCTTATATCAATGACAGGCCCTTGTAAAGACAGTTTAACCGCATGATCATTTTATTACTTCGATTATTTCCAAGCATGATTACAGATGAGATCGATTACATCACAACATTATAGGTCTAATTAGCCAGCCAACAATTGATATTAAGAAAATAAGATACACGATTAATTGAGCACTAACTATCACAAACATGATAAACCCACATTAGGTGCACATCAATTTGAATCAGGATCATTAAGCTTTTTTAATAAAAAAGTATATTATATGCACATATGCTGGACTTAGATTTTTGAAGTTTGAATGAATCAGTATTTTATATAGAATAACCACTTTTCACTTTATTGAATGTACTATAAAAAGATTGAATCTGAAATGCCTCAATTTAAATATAGTAGGCCTACTGACAATTCCAGTCAACTGTGAAAAAATGTGAGGGGAAATCCTGAAATTCCAGGGTTGCTATGATAATTAAAGAAAAAAAAGATAAAATGTCAACACAACAACACGAGTAGTTGTTCGTTCATTGTAAATAACTGTGTGTTTATAAAGCAAAGAGGACTAGAACCCTCACATGCTCGCCTTGCTCTGTACTGCAAAGCGCGTTCACGACTTCTCTTAATACTTAATTACGTTGAAAAGGTCACGCTTGACGTTGTTAGAGCAGGGCAAAAAAAAAATCCATTTTCCTACGTGACATGATTGTGAACAAAGGTTGGTTTCTGAGAGTTCCCCCAGTCGCAGATGTTATATTTCAGAGAACGGTATGTGGTGGGAGTTCAAAGGAGAGAAGGCTATCTGGAGATGGAGGATGGCAGCGCTGATTGACTGCCAAAGGAAAACGGCCCAGAATGAGGGGGAAGCATCTTCTGCTTATGTGTGTGTGTAACAAAAGCGTCTTCTGCTGATGAGAAGGAGTGAGTGCACGGAAGGGGGTTGGACAACGTGTTGTTTTACAGATTTTGAAAATGGAGTCAGTTCGAGGTGGCAGTACTGATTGGCTGCTGAAGGAAAGAAGATCCGCCCAGAATTTAAGGAAGAGGTCACAGATTGGCTAGGAGGGAACAAAGAAACCAGAAGAGAGATCGACGTCATATTCTGTATTTAATGTGTTTTGTGAAACTTTCTGAGTTGTTGGTTCAGCTCATTGTGGAGCAAACAACCCAGCGCGCTGTGAAGCTTTTAAATCTGATAATAAACTTCACTTATTTTTGTGAAATATTGTCTCTTCAATACCTCAAATTTTTGAACATGCAGGACTGAATGAAAAGTCCAACAACGTGTGACCTTTTCCACGTAATTACGTGAAGAAGTGAGCACGCTGCGCAGAACAGAGCAAGGCAAGCCTTTGTGTTTATAAAGCATAAACATTTTTATTTTGTTTAGAAAATGACAGACGGTTTGGCTAGATCCTAATTCATCGTCTGGTATCGTTTAAAGCCCTTTGAAGCTGCACTGAAACTGTCATTTTGACCTTCAACCGTTTGGAGTCCATTGAAGTCCACTATAAGGAGAATAATCCTGGAATGTTTTCATTAAAATCCTTCAGTTCTTTTGGACTAATGGAAAAAATACATAAACATCTTGGATGACAACAGGGGTGAGTAAATTATCATGAAAATGTGTTAAAAGTGAATCATTCCTTTAACGCTACCTTCGTCTGAAGTTCATAACAGGTCCTTGAAAGGGTGAGCAAATGACGAATTTTGAATTTAAGAGAAAATGTCATTGTTCATAATGTTAATACAAAAAATACTTCGATTTAAAAACTAGTAATATAGCTGCCATAAACGGGGAAACCTTGGAGGACTATGACATGGAACCCCTAGACTTTGGGCTAAGCCCCAATGCCTATAATGTCTGTCTCCGCCCCTCTTGTGGTCGAATGCATTCAAACAAACAGCCACAAAAGACCACCTGCTTCAGACATAATGCGTAATCAAGGAAAGGGCGCTAGCCAGACAGGATTACAAATTTGCAGGCTAAAAACAAAAACAATTTGTTTAAAGAAATAAAACAATCTTTTCTCACCGTTCCAGATTTCTAACACACACTTATAGTGTTCAGCTCGGTCTTGCAAAAACTGCTGTTCTCTCTGTGTCTTGTCATCTCTGGTAACGTTATGTAAAGTGTTTGAGCTTATTTCTTCCATTCCATCGATAGATTTAAAAAAACCCACACACTTACCCGCACATAGACCCTCCCCTTGAAAAAATCAGGACGGAAGTGATTGAAAGTGGACAAAAGAGACGGGTTAAAACACCAGGTGTAAATGGACATGTTTCTTTGATGTATTGATTGATGTATTTGATGTATTATGTGCACACATTTTTATATATAGATAACTATGTGTAGGTACACTGGTAACATTACATAATTTCTAACACTAAACCTACATCAAAGACATTAGCAGTAAAATATCCACAACAACGTGTAGAAACATAATAGTTAAGGCCACCTTATAGTGTGAGCACATATTTATTGACAGTATACTGAACAGACAGCAATGATACAGACTGAATTGAAAGATGATCAGAAAAAAATGTGCTATGCTGTATTGAGTAACTCAGTGATTTGCATTAGTGTGTCTCTAGTGATAAATGAATAAAGCTCTAATGATCAGTTATTTAATACATTTACTTAAATCACTTTGGGATTAAATGTGTTCAAAGTTAAAACGGCTTTCTATACCACAGCAGACCATATGAGATGAACCTGAATCAATACTTTCATTTCTGCACAATTACACTCATGAAACAAATATCAACTTGTTAAAAAAAACAGTGTATGAACAGGAGAAACAAAACATCAAATTGTCTTTGGATTGTGGACTCTTATCATCCAAATATTGCTGCTGTCCTTCTGAAACCTCTCCATATAAATCATAAGTATTAGTCACCGTTGATGTTTGTGACGGGCTTTTACAATTACCCAACCAAGAAACAGTGCTATTAAAAGGTTTCATCAGGACAACAACAAAATGTTCTCTTATTAAAGACTGAATGAAGCCGTTCTAAAGAACCTTATAGATCCATTGAATATTCTCTCAGTTACACACTATCCAATGACATGTTTCTAATGATGATCAATTATTCTGACATACAGTAAGCATTGACACTGTTTGTGTTGTATGAACAGAAGAGAACCAGCCCTTTCTGAATTCACTCAACATTATCTACTAGAACCTTCTGGAGTGTTGTGTTCTTTGTCAGTTGACTTTAGTTTGCTCACTTGGTGCTTACAGGTGAAATATTTGAAGGCATTAAAACATTTAAGAAATGGAAAATTATGACTTTTTTGACCACATGGATGTTTTGACACCAGCAACCAACAGCTTGTTATTAAGCCACATTTATTTTCATATGATTTATTGATTGGTTGTGTGTGGATCACTGATGATGTCATGGATTTATGATTTCATTCACTTACACATAAACACAAGGGAGACAGAGAGAGAGAGAGAGAGAGAGAGAGAGAGGACATACAGGTATAGTGATGTCATCAATGCAGAAGCTGCACTGTTACAGCCAATAGGATCAGCTGCAGAAAGACAGGTGCATAAACTCTGGAGACACCACCTGTAGAGGCAGAACGACAGGTACAGAGATGATCCTCACGATTCAGATCACTATAGATTTCCATACAGATTATCACTCATGAATATTACTAATAACGTGTGTGTGTAGATGTGTACCTTTAGTTGTGGAGGCAGTTACAGTGTTTCCTCCTGCTGCTGTGACTGTGCTGTTCTGTCCTGATGGGGCCTTAGTTGTGCTGTTGGTTACCGTGGCGTTCCTGCCACCCGTGAGACCGATTTTGAGGGTGTCAAGATCCGTCTGCAGCTGCAGTTTGATCCACTCCTGAATCTTTGAAGCGCTTTCATACGTCTTCAGATCTTCTACATTCACCCCCAACAAGCTCTTCACATCCATTACGTTCAGCACCTACACACACACACACACACACACACACACACACACACACACACAACACAGATTGATAGTTCGTTGAGTGCCACAGGGATCAGTTTTAGGCCCCATTCTTTTTTCCACTACACATGCTTTCTTCCGGGAGACATTTTCAGGAATCAAGGAGTCACTTCTCATTGTTACACTCTTTACATCTTAACAGAACCTGCTGACCTCTGTTTCAACTGTTTCTTTGTTTTGTCTCTATTGTACGTACTGATATGATATTTCCTGTGAAGCCGCTTTGCAACAATTCAAGATTGTGAACAGCGCTATTGAAATGAATTGAAACGGAATGTTTGTGTGGCGTTATAAGACTCACATTGGTGACGCTTTGCTCCAGACTCATGAAGGTGATCAGATCCATGTTGACGTTTGAATTCACAAGTTTACGCACAAACGTAATATCAGCCCCACCTGTACACACACAGACAGACGCTTGACGTCAGACAGACAGTTTGAGTGTGTGTGTTTGTCTCTGAAGTGTCTGTGTGTAGTTACCGAGGTAAGACTGCAGCAGTTGGTATGTTGAAAGACTGACGCCGTCTGCGCCTCGTCTGTTTGTCAGGGTGAACGTGCTCTGAGCGATGCCGAACACAATTCTCTTCTGCTCTGAAGTGCAGTTGGTCAGCGGGAGAGCAGTCGCCTTCCTAACACACACAAACGCACTCAATGTGAGAATGTGACACATGCTGTGTGTGTTGAGTGTGTTGTTTTATTGTACTCACTCGATGCTGGCTGGTGCGATGTTGTTCAGCACACTTGTGTTGAGAGCACAAATGTTTGATCCCAGTGCGTTGAGTTCACTGCTGCTGAGTCTGTTTCCACTCACACTCAGATACTTACTGACAATCAGCTGAACCTGAACACACACAATCAACACTCAACTTCACATCTGATTGGACATCGCAGTATCTCAGTGACGCATTCATTACCATCACAGGGTCCCATTCTCCATTACGTGATTCCATCAGAGATGACAGCGTGTCAATCTTCGTCACATTCCATCTGGTGACATCACTGGGCGTGGCCGAGCGGGAGGTGGAGCCTAAGACCTGCAGCAGCTCATCAGAGAGTCCATCAGGATACACCTGTGACATGCGAGAACACGTTTACTCTCAGCCATAACACACACACAGATGATAACATGGTTTCCTCACGTGTGCTCGTGTTTGTTTACCTGGTTGAGTTTGTTGAGGATAATTCTCTGAAGCTCAGGATCGTAAACTTTATCTGTGATGGCTTCCAGATTGCCCTTCAGCGTTTCAACACTCAAACAGATGTCAAACTGAGGCGCATCATAATCAAACGGAAACAAGTTGCTGTAAACCACGACCTGTGTTATCTGTCCAACTGTACATTCTGTCATAACAAAAGATCAAATAAAACACGGATTAAGAGTTGACCGGTAGGTTTCTGAATATAGTTCCCTTTTACGTGTATGCGAGAGACAGCGCATGCGCATTCATTAGCAGGTGGCAACCGTGTCCTGGAAGCATCAATTCAAGGTTGTAGAAGAAAACCTGATCCCTGTAGGCCCAGAGTGGTATTGCAATACGTCGTAATGCATATACGTAAAAACCTGTGTGTTCGCGTATTATTAATGAAGATTTAAAGTGATAGATCAGAGCAAACCTGTATAACGTTTCTTCTGCAGAACACTAAAGAAGATATTTTGATGATGTTGTTAACCGAACAGCGACGGCACCCCTTCACTTGCGCTGGTTTTGTTTCTATATCAATAGAAGTGAATGGGTGTCTCTTCAAATTATATTATTTTATGTTCTGCGGAAGAAAGAAACTCTGCAGTGTAAGAAACTGATGACAGAATTTTCCTTTTTGGGTGGACTATCACTTTAATTATATGATTTTTTTGGTAATGAGTGACATTTTTCAGACTGTAAACAAATACTTGAATTTGGAGTCTAACTAATAACAATATTTGATAATGAAGGTTTTATGTAGGCCTAAGTTCATATTTGTGATAGTTGTAGAATGTTATGGCCTGTAGTGAAATCCGGTGCTGGGTTAATGGTGATGATGATGAATGTTGATAGAATGTTAAATGTGATCACAGAGATTCAGTGATGATTTCTCTTGTAGTGCTTCTGTAGTTATTATATTGTGATGATGATGTGATGTTATTGTAATGTTGTGATGTCATAGTCATGTTGTCATTTTTCTCACCGGTAGCTCTTTTGACTTTTGAGCTTTTGTTCGCCTCTTCTGTCATCTTTAAAAATTTCTTCTCTAACACTCGGTCCTTCTTCCTCTGGCCAGTAATGAATGTCTTCTGAAACCTCTGCTTGTCTTCCTGATACACACACACACACACACACACACACACATTAACAAAGAAACACAAACATCTGAATCTTAGTCTCAACTCTTTCAGATGTACCTTGGTGAATTTACTCCATATTTTGGAGGTGAAATACAGAGAAAGACTTCCTAGATTCTGCAAGGTCAATCTGTTCCAGCTCTCTGAAGATCTGACAAAACAAACATCTCATATTAGTCAGACAGCTCTGTGTGTGGGTGTGTATGATGTGATTGTGTGTGTGTGTGTGTGTATGATGTGATTGTGTGTGTGTGTATGATGTGATTGTGAGTGTGTGTGTGTGTGTGTGTGTGTGTGTGTGTGATGTGATTGTGTGTGATGTGATTGTGTGTGTGTATGATGTGATTGTGTGTGTGTATGATTTATATGTGTGTGAGTGTGTGATGTGATTGTGTGTGATGTGATTGTGTGTGTGTGTGTGTGTGTGTGATGTTATTGTGTGTGTATGATGTGATTGTGTGTGTGTGATGTGATTGTGTGTGTGTGTGTGTGTGTGTGTGTGTGTGTGTTTGTGTGATGTTATTGTGTGTGATGTTATTGTGTGTGTGTGTGTGTATGATGTGATTGTGTGTGTGTGTGTGTGTGTGTGTGTGTGATGTGATTGTGTGTGATGTGATTGTGTGTGTGTATGATTTATATGTGTGTGAGTGTGTGATGTGATTGTGTGTGATGTGATTGTGTGTGTGTGTGTGTTTGTGTGTGTGTGTGTGTGATGTTATTGTGTGTGTATGATGTGATTGTGTGTGTGTGATGTGATTGATGTGATTGTGTGTGTGTGTTTGTGTGTGTAATGTGATTGTGTGTGATGTGATTGTGTGTGATGTGATTGTGTGTGTGTGTGTGTGTGTGTGCGATGTTATTGTGTGTGTATGATGTGATTGTGTGTGTGTGTGTGTGTGTGATGTGATTGTGTGTATGATTTATATGTGTGTGAGTGTGTGATGTGATTGTGTGTGTGTGTGTGTGTGCGATGTTATTGTGTGTGTATGATGTGATTGTGTGTGTGTGATGTGATTGATGTGATTGTGTGTGTGTGTTTGTGTGTGTAATGTGATTGTGTGTGTGTTTGTTTGTGTGTACCCGTATGATGTGTTTCCGGACAACAGTAGAGTCTCTACAGCAGAGATCTGTTGTTCTGATAGATCCGGACACTCTTTGAGTTTTTCCAGCACGTGCGCGTCAGAGTTCTGAATGTAGTCAGCGCTCAGAATACAACACATACTTCCCAAAACATCCAGCTGCTCACGACCGATATAAAGTCCTGATATGCCCTGACAAACAAACATATATAATCGTGTTATCATCACGTGTGTAACACCGACAGACAAATGATCTTCCACTATGTGTCTATGACATGTTGTTTGTGTTTGTTCTGTTGACGAATAACTTCCATACGAACCCCAAAAGTGAATCTTATCTAAATCTAAAGTGTTTTGTTTGACATTTTTTTTACTTAATAATTATCATGTTTACTCATTTGTGTCATTTATGAGCTGTATATGTTGTGAGAACAGCAGATGTTAATAATAGCAATATTTCATAACTGTGTGTGTGTGTAAACACACCAGACAGCCTTTGGCGTTGTTGAAGAGGGTTAGTTTTTTGAAGGATAGCGTGCTGGATAACACAGAGAAGTTGGCATTGCCCAGCGCAGAGAAATACGAGCGACATTGTGAAGACTGAACCAGAGAGTAGCTGAAACACAACAAATGTGTGATGTTATTTGTGTAGATCATTCACACATCAACATCTGAATCATCACATTGTTTTGTGTAGGGCACATACTCGTAATAGAGCAGAACATCAGCCGGATAGTCAGTGAACCAGTCTGGATTGCTGTTCTTAATGTAGTAATACATACACGTCAACTGAAACACACAAACACATCATGACAACAGTGCAACGCCACTTTAGTGTGTGTGTGTGTGTGTGTGTGTGATTGTTCACCTGTGACTCCTGCAGGATGACGGTGGTATTACCGCGCTGCCGGCAGCCCCGAATCAGATTATTGATGTGATGTGTGCTAAAACTCTGAACTCGTGTGCACGTGAAACCCTGAAGCACTTGAAAAGATATCCTAAACACAAATTCACAAATAAATACACAATCCATACAAGCACATGTGACAGATGATGATGTCACACTCACGTGTCTGCGACATCGATCTTTGCTGCAACTGTTTCAAACAGCAGAACGGCCTGAAAGAGAAAACACGGCCATCATCAAGAGCATTTCCTGTCAGACAGGAAGTGATGTAAGAAGCCTGACGTACCTGCTCGTGTTTCCATTTCTTCAAATTGATTGATTGCGCCACAGCAGGCGACATATCGATCAGATAGATGCGCGGGATCTCTGTTGCCATTACGTCAGGAACGTTTGTGACGATGACATCAGAAGACGAGTTCACAGCGATAATCTAGAGTGAGACAGAGAGACGTCTCGAGACGAGCCTGAGACACAACACGTGTTCTCTCTGTGTGTGTGTGTGTGTTACCTGGTTGACAATAGTCTGTTGAACGATGACGGGTGCAGAGGTGACGTAAGTCACAAAGGAAGCTGATTGAACGGACGCGAGCAGCTCATTTCCTGAGATGGACATGATCACTGATGATGAAACACCGATGATGAGTGAACCGACAGCCTGAAGACTGCTGGTACTGTTGATCTACCACACACCCATAAAGAGAGAGAGAGTCCATGAACTCAAGCTCAGTGATGTCAGTTGTTGTGTGAAGAGTAAGGGAGGGCTGTTGTGTACCTTGTAAAGTCCAGATGATAGCAGGGTTTCAATGATGGCCATGGCCTGGTCCTGGTTCCAGCCAATCACAGAGCTGAGCACAGGCAGAGAGTTTAGCAGGACACGCCCACCAGCGCCGCTGAGCTGAGCCGTACTCAAACCAATACACGACTGACCCAAATCTGTGATGCTTTCCACCGACAACACCTGAGCGTTACTGGACAGAGCTGCCGACACCTGCGCAGAACACACACAGACAATCAACAACACACACACACACACACACACACACACACACACACACACACACACACACACACTCAGTGTTGTACATACGTCGGGTTGGATGTTGGTGCAGTTTAGATTGACGCTGGGAGACACGATCTTTAACTGCTCCATAGTCAAATTAATGAAGGAGTTCGGGGGTGCCAGACAACGGAACTTCACAGGAAGACTGCAAACACACAAACCATTGATGCATTACTACATTACTACACAAAACACAACATGTCATGATGGTGTCACGCGCTTGAGCAAACACTGTTATGAACGAGCGGCCGCAGAAGAACAACCCTGGCTGGACCATAAGCCAACATTCACTGACATCATGAACGTCTGCACTGAGGAGCTGTGAGAACTCATCAGATGATCGTCAGTCGTGTGTGTTCGGGGAACTGGGATGCCATGTTGTGTGTTGTGTGTTGTGATGTTGTGATGTTGTGTTGTTGCTCACTAGTAGGCGCTGAAGGACGGGTCCTGCTGGAAGAGCAGTGTGATGTAGAATTCGGTGACGTTATCAGGAACACTTATCTGAACAAAGAGTTTCAGGTTGTCCAGGTTCACAGTGAAGGGCTGAAGCTGAAAAAGCAAAAGCAAGTCACGTTCAAATGTGATCTGAGACCTGAGAGTGATAACTTTACTCTTCTTGAGAATATGGGGGTCAGCTATGGCCTGATGGTTAGAGCGTTGGGCTTGTGATCAGAAGGTTACCGGTTCTAATCTCAGTGCCAGCAGGTCATGACTGAAGGGCCCTTGAGCAAGACACCTTACCCCTGATTGCTCTGCAGTAATGTGCCACTGTATAAAACTACTTGTAAGTCGCTTTGGATAAAAGCGTCTGCCAAATGAATAAATGTAAATGTAAATGTAAATAATGATACTGCTGACACACCTGTGAGGAACCGTAGAGAAGCGTCAGATCTTCCAGAGTGATGAAGCTCATGAATGTGTTGATGTAGTTGGCAAACCATGCAGTGGAGTTGAGTTCCGGATGAGATGGATCATAACATTTGGGGGTTGATGCTGAAGAGAGAAACACAGCTCACAGTTTAGATCTGAAGTTCACACGTGATGATCATGAAACATCTGAGTGAAGAACTCACTGGTGTTCAGATAGATCTGAATGTTTATGTAGATATCTCTCTGAGAGAACCCCACCGCACTGTAGTTATATTTAGCCATCACAGAAACACTGTCAAGAGAAAACACACACACGTCATCGCCTCACATTCACCTCCTGTTGATCAGATCCACATCAATCTAATGCAACAGTCATTCTGATCCATAACGTTTGTTGACTGGTGCTCAGTTACTCACAACTTGCTGAAGGAGAGACAGGAGGCGTTTCTCATGACGTCTGGAGCGATGAGCTGCGCAGTGAGGAAGGGCAGATAGCGAACAAGTCGCTGATCAAACCACTGATCCACCTCCGAACGGTTCTCCAGCCTCAGAACCTGAGACCACACGCAAGACAACACCTGCCGGCCCAAAACCTCCGACCCCACCGGCTCCTGCGGGACACCATCAACATCACACATCTGAAGCATGAGAAAGAATCACACACATACACGTGTGACACTGAGCTCCGTACCGTCTGTAAGTACTGAGGAGTTTTTGGGTACACGGAGAGAAGCTGGCACACTTTAGTGACATCATCAACTGCGTTAGGACGGTTGAGAATGATGCTGATTTCTGTCGGTGACATGGATGACATCAGCTGTAGAGGTCACACACACACACACACACACACACACACACACACACACACTCATGTTTGTTTACATCCATTTATGTGCATTAATGAAGATGATGTTGGATGACGTGATCTGACCTCGGACACGCGGGCTGGCGGCATCAGCCACAGGAACGTGCTCAGATTTGGGAACTGGAAGCTCATGAACGAAGATTGGAGGAATGAGAGATAACTCTGGTTACCATAGCAACGCAGAGGGATGGATTCTGTGCGAAAACAAGGTATGAGGGATGAGAAACATTCATTCACTGAAATCATGGAAACATCACAGAAGCTTATCAAAGTTAAATCACTTTATTTCATAAAGAGTCTCTTAATGTCTGCAAATGATCCTCCAACAGATATTTGACTCACTGTAAGTCGACTAACCCCTGCTATAATAAATAAGTGCAATAATGTGAAAATAAATCAGAGAATAAATGACTTTTATATTCAATTAGATTCGTTTTCCTCGAATGATTATTTTTCATATGTATTTTGAATAAGCTTTATATCATCATTGGTTGAGAGCGTCAGATAAATATGTGATGATCAAATGTGTCTGAAGTGGACTATAACAATGAAACGAAACCCAAAGCAAATCTGTAAAGCACAGACGATCAGTTTCAGGTGTGAAGTACCCTGAAGAGAGTTGAGGATCTGATGATAGATCTCATCTTGTGTCGCAGGTGTGAAGCTGGAGCTGGACGAGTTCAACAACTGAACCCTAAAAACACAAAACAAAGCAAATAAATCACAACAATCCTCTCATATCATGAGGTGCGTGTGTGTGTGTGTGTGTGTGTGTGTGTGCGCTGTACCCCTGTTGGCTGATGGAGCAGGGTCGCCCCTGAAGGATGCTGAAGTAAACCGTGACGTGTTGAACGCTGATGTTGGTGATGAACGGAGGCAGAATGTTCTGAATCCAGAGCTGGAGATCAGCATCTGATGCACTCGTGAGATTCACTCTGACAAACACCTGCTGCAGAAACTCTTCACGCACGGCAGGAGACAGAGACACGCCCTGATACTGACACATGACACACAACACGACCAATCACAACACATGACATATAACTCAACACACCATCCATCAGAACGCATGCATGTGTGTGTGTGTGTCACCTGTAGTGATGCAGAGAAAGGTGTGTAGAACTCTGTGAGCTGATTGGTTGGGATGTTGGACAGCAGTTGGTTGACGTCAGCGCTGGTGGACAGTAGACCGGGTGTGCTGGAAACTTCCACTAACTGTCTGATACTCATCAGACTCAAAGTGTCCAACTGCACATACCAAACAATCATTTACACTCACTCACTCACTCACACACATACAAACAAACATTCATCTGTGTTTGTGTGCACGCGTGTTATGTACCACACTGAACGACGGGTTGAGCGTCTGCAGGTCGTTGATTGAGCTGAAAACACCGAAATCTCCAAAGTTCCTGATCAGCCAATCAGAGCTGTTCTTAGTTCCAGTCACACAACCTGAACACAAACCAACACATCTGTTTATTGTGTACTCACGACAATCAAAACATCATTCAAACTGTTGAACTGTTTTCTAGATGTGTGTGTTGACCTGCAGTGTTGTTGAGCGACAGGAATACTTTGATGAAATCCACGTAAACGTTTTCTTGTGTGTCAGCAGACATGAGGTCAGAACTCTGACCGAAACTATTCACCCTGTAACACACAAACACACACAAAACCTCAGCATACCGGTACTCACACAAACACACACACAACGCCTGCACTCAAACAAACACACAACACACAAACACACACAAAACCTCAGCATACCGGTACTCACACAAACACACACACAACACCTGCACTCAAACAAACACACAACACACAAACACACACAAAACCTCAGCATACCGGTACTCACACAAACACACACACAACGCCTGCACTCACACTCACACAAACACACAACACACAAACACACACAAAAACTCAGCATACCGGTACTCACACAAACACACACACAACGCCTGCACTCACACAAACACACAACACACAAACACACACAAAACCTCAGCATACCGGTACTCACACAAACACACACACAACGCCTGCACTCACACAAACACACAACACACAAACACACACAAAACCTCAGCATACCGGTACTCACACAAACACACACACAACGCCTGCACTCAAACAAACACACAACACACAAACACACACAAAACCTCAGCATACCGGTACTCACACAAACACACACACAACGCCTGCACTCAAACAAACACACAACACACAAACACACACAAAACCTCAGCATACCGGTACTCACACAAACACACACACAACGCCTGCACTCACACAAACACACAACACACAAACACACACAAAACCTCAGCATACCGGTACTCACACAAACACACACACAACGCCTGCACTCACACTCACACAAACACACAACACACAAACACACACAAAAACTCAGCATACCGGTACTCACACAAACACACACACAACGCCTGCACTCACACAAACACACAACACACAAACACACACAAAACCTCAGCATACCGGTACTCACACAAACACACACACAACGCCTGCACTCACACTCACACAAACACACAACACACAAACACACACAAAACCTCAGCATACCGGTACTCACACAAACACACACACGACGCCTGCACTCACACAAACACACAACACACAAACACACACAAAACCTCAGCATACCGGTACTCACACAAACACACACACAACGCCTGCACTCACACTCACACAAACACACAACACACAAACACACACAAAACCTCAGCATACCGGTACTCACACAAACACACACACAACACCTGCACTCAAACAAACACACAACACACAAACACACACAAAACCTCAGCATACCGGTACTCACACAAACACACACACAACACCTGCACTCAAACAAACACACAACACACAAACACACACAAAACCTCAGCATACCGGTACTCAAACAAACACACACACAACGCCTGCACTCACACTCACACAAACACACAACACACAAACACACACAAAACCTCAGCATACCGGTACTCACACAAACACACACACAACACCTGCACTCAAACAAACACACAACACACAAACACACACAAAACCTCAGCATACCGGTACTCACACAAACACACACACAACGCCTGCACTCACACAAACACACAACACACAAACACACACAAAACCTCAGCATACCGGTACTCACACAAACACACACACAACACCTGCACTCAAACAAACACACAACACACAAACACACACAAAACCTCAGCATACCGGTACTCACACAAACACACACACAACGCTTGCACTCACACAAACACACAACACACAAACACACACAAAACCTCAGCATACCGGTACTCACACAAACACACACACGACGCCTGCACTCACACAAACACACAACACACAAACACACACAAAACCTCAGCATACCGGTACTCACACAAACACACACACAACGCCTGCACTCACACAAACACACAACACACAAACACACACAAAACCTCAGCATACCGGTACTCACACAAACACACACACAACGCTTGCACTCACACAAACACACAACACACAAACACACACAAAACCTCAGCATACCGGTACTCACACAAACACACACACAACGCTTGCACTCACACAAACACACAACACACAAACACACACAAAACCTCAGCATACCGGTACTCACACAAACACACACACAACGCTTGCACTCACACAAACACACAACACACAAACACACACAAAACCTCAGCATACCGGTACTCACACAAACACACACACGACGCCTACACTCACACAAACACACAACACACAAACACACACAAAACCTCAGCATACCGGTACTCACACAAACACACACACAACGCCTGCACTCACACAAACACACAACACACAAACACACACAAAACCTCAGCATACCGGTACTCACACAAACACACACACAACGCCTGCACTCACACTCACACAAACACACACACGACGCCTGCACTCACACAAACACACAACACACAAAACCTCAGCATACCGGCACTCACACAAACACACAACACACAAACACACACAAAACCTCAGCATACCGGTACTCACACAAACACACAACACCTGCACTCAGACAAACACACAACACACAACACACAACAACTGCACTCACACAAACACACGACACCTGCACTCAAACAAACACACAACACACAACAACTACACTCAAATAAACACACAACACTTGCACTCAAACAAACACACAACACACAACACTTGTGCTCAAACAAACACACAACACACAACAACTGCACTCAAATAAACACACAACACTTGCACTCAAACAAACACACAACACCTGCACTCTAACACAACACCCGCACACTCACAACACAACACTTGCACACTCACACAGTCCTGAAGGTTTCGCAGCTGAAGTCTCGGGTGGTGAGACAGGACAGAAACGCTTCAGAGGATTGAGGTAAAAATGGGCGGAGCCTGCCATTAAACCAGCGCTGGACGAACGAATCATCGGTCAGACTGGATGAGCTGAGCATGCTTAGGGTCACCTCACCAATCCCGTTCAAGAATGACACTGAGAGGCGGGACTTAATCAGCTTCAGAGAGAGAGATTTTGTTCAGATAGACATTGAAAGTTTTCTTCCCAAAGCAAAGCACATATGCAAGAGTGTGTTTGTGTACCGTGTCACTGAGCTGGTCAAGCGCAGGTCCCAGCACAGGATTGACCTTCTGCACGAAGAGTTTCCACGTCTCGTCTGACACGCTGGCGTTACCACGAAAACCACACGACAACACCGTCTCCAGGTCCTCTGAGCTCAGATCTGTCAACTGACCACACACACACATCAGGTGTATATACTCAGACAGACAGTGTGTGTGTGTGTGTGTGTGTGTGTGTGTGTGTGTGTGTGCTTACCTGTGCACAGGAGTATTGTGTGATGCTGTAATCACACAGCTGACTGCGGTCAGGAGACGAGCTGAGATACACTGACACAGAGCAGAGCTGCAACACACACACATGACATTACACACACTTGATATCACACACACTCATGACAGTCTGATGTTTTGTGTGTGTTCATTCACCTGTTGACACTGCTGCACGCTGCTGTTTCTGTGAGAGAGAGAGAGAGAGAGAGAGAGAGAGAGAGATCAGCACACAGCAGCAGAAGCAGATGATTGGTTCTTAATGAGAATGTGAAAGAGTGTCTCACCGTTCACTGGAGTGATGTCACACTATAAAAAGAAGTGAATCACATCAGTAACCCAACTCATCAAAACAAACAACTAATATAACATCTACTCATATAACACACTCACCTCACCACTGTAAATCACACAACCTGAGAGAGAGAGAGAGAGAGAGAGAGAGAGAGAGAGAATAACAGAAATACTGTTAATAAACATGCACCGAGTTCTTCAGGTGATGGATGATGTCATCAGTCATGTCTCACCCTGTGGGACACTCTTGAGCAGATCTGTTCTCTTCCTCAGAATGACCATCTCCAGACTCACTGACACACCGATGAGCAGATGATCCAGATGATGGAAACTACACAACACAAACACACACGTGAATAAAACAGCTGAACATGACCGAAGATCTGAATAAACACTTCTGAATGATGAACTCACATGGCTCTGTATGAATCACACGACATGTTGCTCTGTCAAAGAACATGAAGAAACATCAGTATGTGTGTGCAATCATGAGGAACAGATGTGTGTGCATGTGTGTGTGATTTTAAATGTTCTACCGTTTCCGACATGACAAGCAGGTTGTGTAGAAAGTCAGGAATCTTCTGTGGATACACACTGAGGTGCTTGAACACTTTCTCAATGACCACTTCTTTCTCTGGATGACCAGGAAGATCTTTCACGATCAGACCGACTAACTGCACTGGAGACAGATACACCAGCGTCTCCAACTAAACACACAAACACAGAGAAGCACAACAACACCATCACTTATGTTCCAAACAGACTCACACAGTGTGTTTCTACTTTGATATGTTGAGAAGTATTGAACATGCGATCCTTCATCTTCAGTTGGATTTCATCAGTGTATGCAGCACAGACATCGTGTTCATGTGTCATCAACACCTGCACTGTTTATACACTATTGCTGTTTATAAATGATCAGATGAACACACACTTGCTCTATTCTAACAGACTGTTAACTCAATGTTCATGTTACCAGATTGAGTTGTGGGTTGAGAGAAATGAGCTGATCCAGAGTCAGCAGTGATGAAAACTGTCCCAGATTACTGCTGATCCACAGAGAGCTGTTACTGGACACACACGCCGACTCTGAAACACACACACACACACACACACACACATCTATCAGAATCACAACACAATCATTATCATCTCATCAGGTGTGTGTGTGTGTGTGTGTTCAATACCTGTCGTCTGTCTCTGGATGATGGGTAAAATGAATTCTGTTACTATCTTCTGCTGCTGAAGATCATTCATATGAAGAAATCCTGAATCAAACACGGACACACTGCACACACGCACACACACACACACACACACACACACGTGAGGAAATCACCTTATTTTATTTTCTATCCAATAAACTGACAGAAAACTTTGCCTTTTGTACATTTTGAAAGTGAAGTGTGTCGAACAGAAACAAAGTTTCCAGCACACATCCACTATTCTCTATCGGTGAAGACTGAGCAACGTGTCACAGAATCTGATTTGAAAGCCAAATATTGAATTGAATATTTTTACACTCTCTGGAAGTTCTGACAGCTGAAGTTCTTTCCGCTCAAACACCGCAGGAACGATCCGGAAGCGAACGGCAGGAACGGTCTGAGGTGCTGGCTAAACCACGCTGCAATGACGCCGTCGTCCATCAGTCGGTCCAATCGCAGCTCTCGTAGCACATCTAGAATAACAGAACCGGATCGGCCGCTCCACCACATTGACTAACACAGAGAGAAACACAATCACGATTGTGACAGAAGATTCTGGTGACATTCATTGTGATGAATTTACAGCGGGTGCATTCTGGGACAAACGTGTGGTTGAGTGTGTACTGTATGTTACCGTGTTAGAGAGCGTGTGGAGAGCAGAATCCAGCACATGTGAAACACCGATCAGAAAGAGTTTCCAGCTTTCAGGTGAACTCACAACATCAGCAGACGACTGACACTCCAGAACAGACACCAGATTCTCCACACTGACATTCATCATCTGAACACACACACACACACATCACAAGCTGTATTGACATGTTGGTGTACACGGGCACATGTGTGTTTGTTATTACCTTTGTACATGCGTAGTGTTGAACGCTGAAGTCACAGAAGGTTGATGTTGCATCTGCAGTGTTCAGATGCTGCTGTAATGAAGAACTACAACACACCAAACACACACAGTCAACACATGAAGACCACTCATAAATGTCAAACATTGCATCAGTCTAAATAAACTTTACCTGTCCCCACCGCTGCACACCTGAGCCTCTGAAACACGCAGAATAAGACAAAACATCAACACACTGCAACACACACACACACGAGTCATTATATATTATAATAGATCACAACACTCCATACCATTGAATGGAATCAACGGGCACTGAAAGAGAAACAAAAAAAATCATATATATATTTCCTTACAGTAATTAAATACATAAATATTATGACGCAACATTATACTCAACTATAATATCTTGTTACTACATATTGTATTGAACATTTTAGGAAATAATTTAGCAGTGTTTCATCTTAGAAAACAGACATACCTCATCCAAAGCTGACAGTAATGAACAACCTGTGAGAAAGTCAAAGAGACATTTAAATACCGAACCACAAAAACACCAAAGAAAGGGTCATGAGATGAAACTGACCTGCAGGTGCCGTGCTGTTAAAGTTATAAAGACTCGTCCAGATGATCGGCTCCAAATCACCAGCTGATGTTCTCAAGACGTGCTCGAGTTTCCTGAAACTGATACATGAAGAAATGAATCAGTCAAAGATGAAAATAGACTCACGTGTCTGTTTCTTTCCTTACACAAACTAAAAACCCATACTCACATGATCTGGTTTGACGTACAACTCAGAGGACTCTAGAACATAAAATAACATATTCATTTAATGACACAAATGTGTCACAGACCAACAGAACTGACAACAACCACAAAAGGACAATAGAACTTCATATTTCCTTCATATAATCCTTCAAGGACTTTTAAACAGTAAAACACACGATATACTCTCAAATATTTCACACCACTCTAGAGGAAGCAAAAAGCAACTGGAGAACTTCAGGAAGACGTCGCTCCACAGGAGACTCAAGCAGATGATCAAACACTTCATTGACGATCACACTTTTCTCCGGAAGACCAGGAAGATCCTCCACCATCAGATCAACCTTCTGCGCTGGAGAGAGAAACACCAGCGTCGCCAACTAAACTCAGAAGAAGAAGAAGAAGGATGAAATGGGCTTCACTTTGTGCGGTTTGTCTTTGAATGAAACTATGTGAAGACATACGGGATCAAAGTGTGGATTGATGAAGAGCAGATCTCCGAGAAACACCAACTCAACAAACTGGCCAAAGTTCTTCAGGATCCACTCTGTGTTGTTAGAAGTGAACGCACAGCCTCCGTCTGAAAAACCCTTTGAGTTAAATCACCTTCATCAGCACTGAACCATCTGTCTGAATGATTCGTGAATGGCAATCGTCTTGACTTCACCTGTCATGTTTCTTCTGAGGAAGTGTAAGATGAAAAACTCCACCGTGGTTCTTCTCTGCGTCTCATTCATCAGATGAAACTGAAGATTGAACTGCTGCACACTGGGAAGTGATTCAGAATCAGAAGATGAGTGAAGCATCTCACCGACACTCTAGTGAACATTGAGGAATGGTTTTCTTACAGTTGCTGGAAGGTCTGACAGCTGAGGTTTTTGCCGCTGACACAGCCCAGTAGAGTCGGTGACGCGTACGGTAAGAAGAGCTTCAGATTCTGACCGAACATCACGCTGACGAAATCAACAGAGTTCCACTGATCATCACTCCACCGCTCCAGCGTCAGCTCACCAATCACATCCAGCAGCAGTGATAGAGACTCGCTTCTGATTGGCTCAGACTGATGATGTCATGACACAGAATTAGTATTCTCCTGAAGAGTTAAACGTAGGAGAAGAGTTTTTATTTACCAGATTCTGTGTGGTGCTGGAGAAGATGCTGAGTGCTTGATCTAGACTCTCATTTGTTTTGGTGAAGAGAAGTTTCCAGATTTCTTTTGAGGACATGCTGTTGTTGCTGGAGAGATGACATGTCAGAAGATCTGCCAGATTCTCAGCAGTGAAGCCTCTCAACTATCAACACAGAAAACATCATCAGTGTTCAGCAGATATGTCACAAACGCACCACACGTGTCAACTGATGTTGAGGATCTCACTGGAGAACAAGCGTACTGCTCCACACTGATGTCACACGAGATGCTCATGATGACACCAGATGACATCAGATCATCCACCTGAAATCTGTGGAAGAGAAAGGATCAGGGTTCTTATGAATGTCCTGTGGCTGAAATTAATTGAATTTTCTTTTGTTGATGACCTGATAATACCTGTCAACTCCAATACAAACTGAGGTTTCTGTAAAAGCAAAAGAAATAAAAGAATACAACAGAATGTTTGATGTGGTATTTTTTGAACTTATTGTGATATTTAACATCACATATAATATCAGACTTACCATTGACTGGAGTTGAAATACACTATAAACAAAACAACCGTAAAACATATTAAAAACTAATGACTTGAGATTTCTGGTTGAATGAAATGCACAACATATCAGATTCAAATGTGATGGTTTCTTACCGTAATAGGGGGAGCAAAACAGTCTGTGAGAAAGAATGACATCATAACGTCAGTATTATAGTGTGTGTGTGTCTGTGTCTAATCTAGACTTGGTTTGGAAATAACATGTTTGAAAAATAAGTGTTTGAAAAGTAAGCGTGTTCTTTCATGGTATAGGTTGGTGTAACTTGTTAAGTAATGTTTGTTAATAGAAATATATTTTTTGAAAACGACACAAGTTTGTGTGTTTGCTTACCAAAGGGTGCAATGTCTTTGATCTGCTCAATTTTTTCTTGGATCTGCTCCATCATGTGTAGAGGAAGCAAAGACTCCTGCAGCCTCTGAACACTTGAGAGAAGAGAGAAAGAGCATGAGCCCCTCTGACCTCTGTTCAGAACTCAATGTGTTCTCTCAGAAACGTGATGAAGAGCATCACTTACATTTGCTGGTATGATGAACACTCCAGACCCCTCTGATGCACAGAAAGAGAGAGAGAGAGAGACAGATAATCATATGATGAATGATCATTGTCACACACGCACTGTACTCCGTGTTTACCTGTCCAGCGAGCATGATGAGGTGTTCCAGCATCTCAAGCAGACCACGCTCCTCAGGAGAAATCAGAATGTAACTGAAAACTACATTTATGATCTGGCTTTTCTCTGGTAGACCCGGCAGATCTTCTACTATCAGCTCAGCTATCTGACGGGGGGACAAAACTGTGAGAGCATCGGTCTGAAATACATAAACAAACCACAGGCACATGCCATGAGTTACCAACACAAAGAATCGGATTAATGAAAAGAGATCAGGGTAATAAAAGAAAACAAGAAGACACACAGCATTAAAGATAGAATAGAACTCACAGCGTTGAAGTCTGGGTTTAGGTGGTAAATATCTATCAATGTGGCAAACTTTGAAAATTCTGCAAGATTTTGAGTCACCCAGATGATGCTGCTCTCAGTGGGACAGCCACCTGAAAACACACACATATTCCTCTAAAGCTCTCTGTATGAACATACGGAAGACATACACAAAGACAGGCACGGACAGACAGAAGTACCTGAAGCATTCTTCTGGCTCAAGAATGAGAAGATAAAATACTGATAAACATTCTGTGGTCCTTCGAATGACATCAGGAATATGTGGTCGCTAAGTTCTGACACACTGAAAACACAAAAGAGAAGAGGTCAGAGGTGAGAGCAGAGATCAGGTCAGGTCTGAGGTTAGAGGTCAGAGGTGAGGTGAGAGCGTGTGCATTGGACATACAGTAGCTGGAAGGTTTGGCAGCTAAACTCTTTGTAACTGAGACACGTGAGATATTCTGGAGTCAACGTGGAGAGAAGAGGCTTCAGTTTGACCTGGAACCACAATCTGACGAAAGCCTTGTCCTGCAGACTCTGACTGGTGAAGGTGTCATCAGCTATCTGACTCAGCAAGTCACCAAAGGCTGGGTTCTGGGAACTGAAATTCTGGGACAGTGGACAGAGAAAATAAAACTCTTTGATATTTCTAGAAAACCGTCTCTTATGTGAAACTGGATCACAGTTGTGTTCTTACAGTCATGGAGAGCTGCTGCAGTAGAGCGTTGAGATTCTGAGAGAGATGCAGGAGAACCTCTAGGAGTGTCTCTTCTGTAAGTGTCAGGTTTGAGCTGGCTGCACAGTGCAGGATCGTGGATACATGTTCCACCAAATCAGTCAGCTAAAACACAATACACTGTGTCATAGAATGTCAAAAGTTTGAAATTACACGTCTTTTTACACAGCGTGATTTACACTTACTGCACATGTTCTGTCATCAACACTGATGCTACAGACGTGCTGACTTTCATTCTGAACTCCAGATGCCATTCCTGTCTCAATGTAACTAAATAAACAACCAGAGTCAGATACCACATGTTTGTTTTCTGGTGGATAACAGAGACCAGTAAAGTAAACTCACAACTGGTTATGGAAGACCGCTGTGAGGTTGGAGGGGATTTCTGACTGATCGGCAGGAAGGAATCGTCTGAATATGGGAGAAACCACGTGAGTGAACCAGTCGTGAACATCGGTTGGGTCAAACACGTCCTGCACCTCTCCGGTCAAATTGTGTTTGAAAGGAGCAGAGATCTCGGCAAGCGTGAGGTTTATCATGGCCTGCATTATCATGGCGCTCCGCATACCACTCAGGTTTTGCTGGAAGAGATAAACGGATACAAATATCAAAAGACATCACACTTAAGGAATTAAAACGTGTGTTTGTGTGTGTTGTGTTACCTGCTGTGTTAGGGACACAAAGTTATGGACAAAACTCCCAACAGGTCTAAACGCCATCATGAATCCATTCAGCGCCTGCAGACACACGTTCCAGAACATATGTTTTAAACAACACACCTGTACCAAATTCATAATCCTCATGAACAGTTATGGTAACTTTATGTCAAGTAGGAGCATGCTGCTTGCCTGTTTGAGGGGGTCCTGAATTGAGGCAGATGGAATGCTGTTCATGTAAAACAATGTGCTGTTATCTGATGGATTCTCTGAGGGCTTCCCAGATGAGAGTAAACTTTGAAAGACCAGACTAAGAGAACTGTTGCTCAAACCCACAACCTCCGGATGAAGGAGAAGCTCGGCCTTCTGCTCCGGACTCAGGAGGTGCAAAACCTCCAACTAATGAGACAGAGGTAGAAAATCATCAGAACGTCAGAAAAACATCAGCAGAACGTCAGAAGAGAATCAGCAGGTGATGTTCTTACTCCGCTGAACAGCATGTTGATGGAGCTGAAGTCTCGCACTTGAGCCATGACTGAGAATGAGCCAAAGTTCTTTAAGAGCCACTCCTCACTGCTGAGCTCTGGATCTACACAACCTACAACCCCAGAACACTGTCACATCAATCTACACAAATCTAAACAAAATACATTCAGATGACCAGTTGAATTTGTGTGAGTGTTGTACGGAACTGAGAGTGATGTGTGTTGTGTGTGTACCTGAAAATGTGTGTGTTTTGTACCTGAGGTTAAGTTTCTGGAGAGAAACGGGTACATGAAGAAAGAGTAAATCCACTTCTGTCGGACTGGATCTAGACTGGAGAAATGCTGACTCAACTCTCTCACACTGCACACATGACACAACACAAATGAACACATAACTCATATAAAACACAAGGTGACATGAATGATGTGTTATCATGAACGGTGTTGTCGTACACAGTCTGGTAGGCGCTGCAGCTGAAGTTTCTGTTGCTGAGACAGGTGAGGAAGTTTCTGGATATGGACGACAGCAGAGGAGTGAGTCTGATGTCCAGCCACGCCCTGATTTCATTATCTTCATCCACACCCACACCTGCCGACACGTCCACGAGCGGGACACCCGACGCGCTAGAACGCTACACACACACACACACACAGTGTTATGACAGAAGAGCCACAGTGAGGCTAATGTTTTGTGTGTGTGTGTGTGTGTGTGTGTCATACCATGAATGTGTAGACATCGAGAGCAGCACTGATGAGTCCCTTCAGATTCAGCACATGATCCGCTTCAAGCTCTGATGGGACACCAGCACACGACAAGAACTTCTGGGTGGAATTAGACATCTGCACCTGGAGCAAAACAGCACAAACCTCTGCTTACAACACAACTTAAGACTCACTGTGTGTGTGTGTGTGTGTGTGTGTGTGTGTGTCTCATTCACTTCTCCAAAAAATGATGTGTTTGTAAAGTTTCTTCCTGAACTATCTGTTCACAAAATGAGTTTGAAGTGAGGTAGGCGGGACGAGAGCCGGGAATCGAGCGTCAGCTGTATGCGAGAAGATTGGGAGCATAAGAGGTCAAGCGACCGGACCGTCAGTGAGAGAGGACCGGGCCCGGACATTTGTTAAGTTTGTGTTTATGGTTTATGGCCGGCAGTCTAACGTGAGATGGGTTAGGGTGTTTATTGTTTATTTATTTATTTTTTACGTTTTTTAAATGTTCGCCGGTTCCCGCCTCCTTCCTTCCCTTTTATGGAACTTTATTACAGCGTTATTCACATATGCAGCTTACTGTATGTGCATTATGTGATGTGATGAAAACAAAAAGGTCAATTGGAGGGCAAGAACTTTGAAGCTAAGAAAGGGCTCAGAATGCGGACAGATTCTTATAACTCCAAGGCGAGGAGGTGTGTGTTGTGTTGTGTTGTGTGTATGACTCACATCAGTGCATTGTTGAGCACCGGTTGCACAGGTTTGACTGTAAAGAATGAAATGAGAGGATAAATGAAAGCATTCATTCTGTAAAGTGTTTCTTTAGTTTATATAATGAGCTGATGTATTTCACTCACTTTTGGACTGCTGAATGCACACGCCCTGAAAACACAGAGACACACGTCACTTCATTGTTTGTTCTTATTGTGTTACTTCACTTTACTTTATTGTTTGTTCTTATTGTGTTACTTTAGTATATACAGTACCACTCAAAGGTTTGGAAACATTTACTCATGTTGTCTGGCCTGTTCAGGGCTCTTATTGGCTGCTGCCATTCTGACACACACATTTACAAGTCATCAGAATCAAAGTGATTTCATTGTGTGACCTGAGGGAAGCAATCGATGACTGACATCTATAAAGACTAACTGACACTAACTGCTTCGTTAAAACATTTTCATAACTGTAAATCAAAAACAATGTTCAAATGCAAATCTTGGAGAGATCTCTTGAGAGAGAGTAATGCACAGTAACGCAAAAGATGAAAGCGAACAGGATGATGGACTGCATTGAATAACTGACACAAATAAATCCAGAGATTCACATACACATCAGGAGATAAACCAAAGCAAACTGATAGACGTTCACTCACCCGATTGCATCAGTCCTGCAAAGATGAGCAGGACTAGAAGAGATGATCCCATGAGAAGAATTTACTGTCAGACGATCATCAGATATACAGTATATTCACCTGACAGACACATGAACAGCCATCATCACTCAACACCACATTTACTCAAGCTGCCAATTCATATTACATTTCTATTGAAAGGAAAAATTCCCAAACCAGCGAAATGAAACATTGTATGACTGTCGTCTGATAAAGGGAAGCAGTGTGTGACTATATCATCTAAGATCTCAGAAGAAGAAGAATCAAACGTTTCTGTTTCAACAAACTGAAGGGCAACAAATGGGTTCGTTTACGCAGGAAAGTTGATATTGAGATATTGACATTTGATTGCAGACGAGAGAAATCTGGATTCAGTTTGAGACATTGTTGACGTCTCTTCTCAAACTCTATTGACAGACACATTTCTCACATTTATGAAATGAAGTGATTTAAATGTAAAAACTTAAATCAATGGCTAACACTTCAGTATAGGGGGCGATTCTGGGATGTTAATTGAAGCGGCACAATGTGGAGAGGCAGTGGCAAGTATAAAAGTTAGCAATGAATAAGTTTGTGACATGGAATGAAAAGAAAACTGGAAATTCTGTACCAGAAAAGACAAAACCCGGACAGGCATATCCAAAGCTTTCCTGTAGCTCTGTGGTTAGAGCATGGTGCTAGCAACGCTAAAGTCATGGGTTCGATCCCAAGGATTGCACTTACGTAGATACAATTGTATTATGCCAAGCTCATAAATGTAAATAGAAAGTGTGTTAGCATTTTATTGGGGAAAGCTGGGGCTCAGAAACCTTCCCTACCTCCAAATGGGGAATGGCAGAAAAAGTTTGAGAAACACTGATCTAACAAGTCCTCACAAAGCTAATAAATCCCCCATAAGAGTCATTCAAAGAGCCCTGTTTACTGTGCACTACAGAAAAGTGTTTTGTGTTCACTATTATGAAAAACATGCTCTTCAGTTTGAAAACAGCTGGAAAATAAAAAAAGTGTTTGTATTATTAATAATACATTAGAAATCGAGGCCGAGGTGTAAAGATACAGATTCACAGTGTTTATTTGTGTGTTTTCTATGGCGGTAACAACTCATATTATTAAAGGTTGTACTGGATCTGAATAAGAACCACTGATCTAAAGCAATCCACTCCTTTTCATATTCTACACACTATCACTGATAAACAGAGACTTTTGAATGAAAAAACGTTCTATCTTATATTAATATTTAAGACCGCTGTCTTTATCATATGATAAGATTATTGTTTGTGTAATTCTTGAAATGCTGTTTGGTGGGTGTTTTCTCAGGATGTGTTTTTACATTTCTGGTGATCAACTCTACAGAAGTGATTTCTTCCTTTGACCTTATGGATACGCTTAAGGCATCTTCACACGGAAAAACAATGTTCTGTTCCATGAAAAACAAAATGATGCATCTAAAATGATCCTATGGAAAAAAACAAGAACATTCTTGGATGCTGCTCTTTTAAAAACTTTAAAATCTACATTCGGACAGAACAGTACAAAGTCAACATTGTGATTTCTGACTCAACGTGATCATGCCAACCAATAAAAAATAACTTCCTCAATAGAGAACAATGTAATATCCTATAAAGAATGTGTTATAATATTCATATTAGCATGAAAAAACAGCACATTATGCTTCAGCAGAATAAAGTAAGTAGACTAGAGTTGAAAAGCTGTGAATATGAATCGTTCACAGCTCGTAGGCGATGATGTGTCATGTGAGATTTTCAACACAAAGACGATTGAATTCTCTCACACACATGTCTGACATTCCACAACACACCAAAATACAGCACAATAGAGCCGCTGGAGAGTGTGTCCGGTCAGACCGGTTGTGTGAGAGTGTGTGTTCATCTGAAACTCGCTCCGTTCACAAGCAAATAAACAAATCACACCTCACAGTCACATTTACTTGAGACAATAATCAGACTTTATTTGACATTGAACAGAGAGCTATAAACTGGAAAGGTTCTGGAGATGTCACAGAGAATGTTAATCTCTGAAGGTTGTTGTGTTGAGACAATGTTACTGACAGCTACAGACCGAAAAACAATCAAGAGAACCCAATCGTCAACAACGCAAGAACTTCATACACACTTAATACAACATCGCCAGCACAAACCTGACGTCACCTTACATCACCTGCAAACATTACAATATAGGACATCAGTGTCCACACAACACCACCCGTCCACTGCCATCCTGATCATCACAAACATCTTCATTACAAAACGAACCCTAACAATGACGCTCAACTATGCTTTGGATTTGGATTTGGACTTGGACTGAACAATGAAGGAAAATCGGTCAATGAGAGTTTAGAGAGTCAGCAGTTTAAAATATTGTTCAAAAGCATCTCACGGTGAAGATAAATGTTCACTCAACATGATCTAATTGAACAGAGTTCTCATTCTTTTGGACTTATCGCCACAACGTGATTTCCAAAGTTACACAAAGTTAAAGCCACTCAACATCAAAGCCAACACAGTCGAGAATAACACAGTCATTAGAGCACGGCATCAATCCAGAACATACATTACAGAAACAAAGACACTTTACCTGTCAGGTGTGTTTCTCTCAAACACAAGAGTTACTGTGAATCTGTCTCACAGCTCCTTACAGTCCCACAGACCCCGCCCACTGTCAGTCACACACAGGCCCCGCCCACAGCCGGCGTGAGGTCGGTCACAGGTAACAGCAGGTGTGACAGTCATGTTATACAGCACAAGTGTTTGTCTGTCGGCCTTTGTACTAAAGTAACCAGAGGTTATCTACACAATGACAAAAACCGCCACAGAGACGGCAATACAACAGATCATTTATCCGTCTGTCATGAGAGTCAGACACACAGGTTTAATCTAGACAGGTTTAGAGCCTCTAGTCCCAGGCTGAGAAAAAACAACATCTGCCAGACAGACTCGGGAGGCGAGAGGATGTTATTTAACAGCTGACCAGCTAATAAAAGCAAAGACAACATGATAAAGTTCTTCTGTGTAGCTCGAATCCAGAAGTACGTAGATTCTTGCACTTCCTGTTTTGCACACTGCACCACAAATATATGAGGAATGTCAATCTGTGACATTCACTTCAAACTGCACACACGGACGTGAGCTGTGGGTAACAAAATCAGTATCACAAAGTCATCATCCCTTTTCATCTCACGTACGTCTTTGATTCTCTTCTGATGTCGAACTCAATAAGATGATTCAAGTGTTTGTCTGGCTTTAGTCTGTGTGTGTGTGTGTGTGTGTGTGTGTGTGCATTCTGTGATACGTACGTGTTGTGACCTGGGAATGATGTGCTTCTGTTAATCACATATTCTTATTCCTGTTGTGATGTTTCTTTCTTTGTCATATACATGACATTTGAACAAAATGGTCGCCACAGTCCATGAATGGCAAAAACGTTGAGGATTTCAAAACTGTTCAGAATGCAGACAGAACCTTATAATTACAAGACAAGGCATCAAAACTACAGTTGAACTCCCTCTGAAGAGCACAAAGTGTTCTCTACCATAATAATCAATTAAAGGGCCGTTCAGCCAAAAAGCAACATTCTGTCATCATTTATTCCTCCTCATGTGTTTGTATGGGAGTCTTTCCTCAGTGAAACACAAAGACCAGAATGTTTTAGAAATGTCTCAGTGGTTTTGTGTTCATATAATGGAAATCAATGGAGTTCAGTGTTGTTTGGTTGTCTAGAGCAGGGGTTCTCAAAGTAGGGGTCGCAAGGCCGCCACGTTGGGGTCGCAAGTTGATTTCCAGAAATACTTTTTTGTATTATTAGGAATATTGTATTTAATCAATAAGTGTAACAAAACATACAAATATTATTTAAGTAACAAATAAAACCATGCCAATAAAAAGACATCATCCTTTGAAATTTCCTCCCCCTTGATCGTGACCTCTGAGGTGATTTCGTCACTTTAGCAACCGCATTAGGTTTACAGCACCACGCTAAACACTCCCATATGTGCACGCAGATTATTTTTCAGGCTTTAAATTTAGGAAATTGTATTTGTCGAAAAATGAAACGTTGTTTCATACTGACCGAAGAAAATGCAGGGTAGGAGGCCGAAGAAGCACTGCGGTCACAAAGGCAATTGTCCTCAGTTAGGCTGCAAAAAGAGGCCGGCGTTTGCATAAAGAGGACACCCATCAGCACTCGAATCAGTTTGATGAAATTCGACCGTCTGTAGTAATAGTTCATGGAGTAAATAACAATAAAGTCATTTTATGTCAGACTGTGTTCTTTTGTGTCGTCGTTATGCGTGTCTGGATAGACATTACACGTGTTTCTGCGCATTTGAGCTAAATGTTTGTATACTTTACCCACCTCCAAGGATAGTGGGGTCTAGAGTCCCTGGCACTGTTATTTTGGGAGCCCCTGGTCTAGAGAACTATGATGAGTATCTGTAAGATGACATATGTGAAACCTTTACATTTACATTTAGTCATTTAGCAGACGCTTTTATCCAAAGCGACTTACAGATGAGGAAACATTGGAAGCAATTATAACAACATAGGCAACAAAATACATAAGTGCATCAAACTAGTCCATTAAAGCCTAGCACAGTATACAAAGCTAAGAATAGTGAGGTTAGTTATATGTATTTTTTAATAAGAAGGAAAGGGAAAAGAATTAGGATAAATCAATCAGCGACGTGTTGACGGAAGAGATGTGTTTTTTAAAGATGGCAACCGAGTCTGCTGATCTTGTAGCAGCTGGTAGATCATTCCACCAATGTGGAACTGATCCAGAGAAGGTACGGGAGAGTGACTTTTTTCCTTTTTGGGATGGTACCACTAGTCGTTGTTCCTTTGCAGACCGCAGTGATCTGGCAGGAACATAGATCTGCATTAGCGAGTGGAGATACGATGGTGCAGATCCGGTGTTGGTCTTGTAGGCCAGGAGCAAAGCTTTGAACTGTATGCGGGCGGCAACAGGGAGCCAGTGTACCTGATGAAGAGCGGAGTTACATGCGCTCTCTTCTAGAGGATGAATCTACAGGACCGGGTGGTGCTGGCAACATGACTTGTGAGGTTAAGCCGATCATCGATTAGTTGCCTAGTTAGAGCCTAGTTGAATGGCAAGGTTATGGTGAATCTTTGGTTGGCTGGGATCACAAGCAGTTCCGTTTTTGCAAGTTTTAGCTGCAGGTGATGATCCTTCATCCAAAGAGAGATGTCACTCAGGCATGCCGCGATGCGAGCAGAGACCGTCGGATCGTCCGGTTGAAATGACAAGTAGAGTTGTGTGTCATCCGCATAGCAGTGATAAGAGAAGCCATGCTTCTGAATGACCGAGCCGAGGGATGTCATTTGTATTTGAGATTAGTGATGAGATTTGCATTTGTGGATAATAATCACACACACGTGTTCTGCATTTAGAGATTCAGACAAGTTCATATTTAGGCTACACTCTTCATTCATTCATCTACAGCTGCCCATCACTGCTCCTTTAACTCCTCACACTTTGACTGACAGGCGACTGCTTACGTCACACATAACTCAGTATTTTTTCTTCAAGTCAGAAACGTTTTGGGGATGAAATCTTTTAAGCACAAGACTCCTGTGGATTGAAATCATTTACCAAGACATATATACGAACATCATTTCAAATGTTTAAGGTGAATCTTTGTTATGAAACACATAATATGCTGGTTTACACATATGAACACTAAATAACTCGTTGTTTATTATTGGTTTAATTTAGCCTAATATGTCTATTGCATATGGTATGAATGACTTTATGTTGTGGTATGCTTGGTTTTCGATAGTGAATGGGTTGTTTTATTTCTGTTTTGTTTACAGACATTGATTGAAAACGAGATGGTGCATCTGAAAAACGACATGCGAGAGAAAGATCGTCGTGTGATGACGTCAGCCAGCGTGTGTACAGCTCCCCCTCATGGCCGCCAAAATCATAACGACTATAATAAACTACACGTGCGCATAAATCAAACAAAGAGCACTTAATAGCTGCTTATTACTTGAATTTATTTAAATGGCTAAAAACAAAAGATAACAGTGACAATGAATACAGAAATAACGTATCAATCTAACAAGTGTAATTTCCTTACATATCTTAAAACAAATGTAAACAATTAGACAATTCTTAAATTACTTCACTGAAATGAACTGAATTCTTAAATTAAACACCACCCACATAAGACTTCATTCTGAGCTGATGATAAAGAAATTCACTGGCATCAGCTTTATTATTTGTAGATAATTAGATTTCTAAAATGACACTCATTAAATGTGGATATGATCTTAAAAATGTTCATAGATTATTGCTGTTCAGATGTTTGACACAATGCTTTTCAGACATTTATGTGATAGATTTGTGATATTGATTATGTATCACATGAATTCAGAAGCCAGACGCAGGACGCCATGAACCAAACTCCTGAAGTGAGCTGAAGCGTTGAGGCAGAACCTGAAAAACACACGGTTTGGACACTCTGGGTTTATAATCTCAATGATGGTTGTTTTTAGACAGTAAATGTCATTGGTTGTGGTGTTTTAGCGCATCATGATCAGTGGGTGTGTCTCACCGTGTGCCGTGCTTGAGGATGATTGACTCGTGGACTGTGAGCTGCCGTCGGGTTGGCTGTTAGTGGGTTTGAAGCTGACGGGTTTGGGAGTGAGGGAGTCGATCCGGCCGCCCTGCAGGTCCAGATTCAGCTCATCTAACTGAGACTGAAGCTGTGAGGTGATCCACGCCTGAACCCCTGAGTCGTTTTCAAACAGCTTCAGATCTGCTACGGCCGCACCCATCAGAGCTCGTGCATCGGCCACATTCAGACTCTACACACACACATCATGAAGTCAAATGACAGGCCCTGATTCTGAGTCACATGAAGAGAAATCTATCTGTGTGTCACCTTGACAACGGGTACGGCAAGACTTCTGAAGGTGGTGATGTCAATGGTGATGTTTTCAGAGACCAGCGCTTTAATGTCCTCAGCAGAAGCTCCACCTACACACACACGCACACAACAATAATGCACAGTTGTGTGTGTGTTTATATTGAGAGGTGTTAGACGGAGATGTGTGTAATATTGAGGTGTGTGTTACCCAGGAAAGGGCTGATGAGGTGCGAGTAAGCAGGCTGGTTGTCACGTTTAGTGCCGAAGGCAGATCTCGCAATGTTGTACAGAACTGATTTCTGCTCAAATGTACACAAGGAAAGATCCGGAACATTGGCGTTCCTGCACACGTAGAAAAGAGAATTGAATGAATGAGAGTTCACTGAAGTGATGTGTGTGTGTGTGTGTGTTTGCGTGATGTACCTCAGACTGTCTGCAGTGATGTTTTGAAGCGTGGACACGTCCAGTGTGCACAGGTTTGACAGAACGGCGTTCATTTCATTGGTGCCTAATGTATGACTGTCCACACTCAGATATCTCAATATCACCTCCTTACTCTACAAAACAACAAAACATCAACACACAACATATGTTTACCTACCAATTACACATGCAACTAAAAGAAAATCCAGAACATCCAGTCGTGGCCGAAAGTATTGGCAGACACATAAACGCTGAAGCGGTTGTGGTGTTCATTCACATTGTTTCAAGATGATTGTGCTGAGTGATTAGATGCATGTGAAATCATTGCATAAAAAACCCTAGATGTGGGACAACCTGTGGTCAATCCTCAAAAAGTGAGTGGACAAGCAGAAGGCCACAAATTGTGATCATCTCAGAGCACTAATAAGACAAAGTCAGGATTTAGCCCAGAAGCTAATATTCTTCATAGGATTAGGAATAATCACAACAATATCCACCGTGCCAGAGCCAATTACAGAGGTTAGGATAAACAAGGCTCAACACTATAAATATTGAATGTTTTTCCCAAAAAACTTAAGATATCCAGTATACCATAGAAACCATTTCCTCAAGTACAGAAGCAGCTTTGCAAAACACAACATTTATGTCACTGCCAATACTTTTGGCCACGACTCTATAAGCGATTTTGATATAACTGAATTATGTAAGGATTATAGACAAACCAAACACCACAAATAAAACTTAATTTTCAAACCGTTTGTCAAACTTAGGGCCAGATGTACTAAACAGGGTAAAATAGCACAAGAGCGCAATTCCAAAAAATCACAGATGGGGTGGAAATCTCTGCAGGTGATCTACTAACAAGGCGCACATTAAAAAGTAAGTAAGTCTGGCCTTAAGTCTGTGAAATTTTCCCGTGCGCACATACACACCTTCCCTCTGTCCCATTCTCCATTTCTTTGGTCCATCAGTGCTGTTAGGGTGTCGATTTTGGTGATGTTCCACGTTCTGATTTCATCCACTGTGGCCTGACGGGAAACAGCCGCCAGAACCGTCAGCACGCTGTCGCCCAGACCCTCGGGGTACGCCTGACACACACACATTACAGTTACACACATACAACAGTCTTGAGTCACAACACACAACGTCATGTTACAATCACCTGCTTGAGTTTGTTCAGGATGATTCTTTGGAAATCGCTGTCATCAACTTTGTCGGTGACGGCGGCCAGGTTACTTTTGAGGGTTGTGAAGTCGAGACACACGTCAAACTGAGCTGCGGTGTAGCCGAACGGAAAGGAGGTATCGGCAATGATGGCTTCGGTGATGTTACCCAAAGTGCAGCCTTACATCAACACAAAATAACACAAACAATCAAACAATACAGAACTGCTCCACAGCACACTTTATTCATCTAGAACCCTACGGTGTGTTCTTACCTGCAGAACGTATCATTCTGCTTCGAGTGTCTAACTCGCCGTTACAGTTTTTGAAGAGTTTCTTCAGTTTGTGTTTCTCTGTGTTTCTGTCTTTCAGCAACGGCATGAAGACTTTCAGATATCTCCTCTTCACAGACTATAACACACACACACACACACACACACACACACACACAATAGAAATGTCAGATTCACACTAACCGAAGGAAGGAAGAGAAGAGGGTAGGACATGAGAATAGATGTTCATACCACACTAAAACGCTTCCAGAATGAATCTGTAAAGTATAGAGGCAGAACTTCCAGACGATCCAGCGTCTGCTGATCCCACGAAGATGAATCTCTGAAATCAAAATACACATCACATGCATCTGCTTCTCATACCACGTGAAGCACAACACAGAACACACTGAAGCTCTTTTCTCATGTCCTTCCCTTTTTTTCCCCGTCCTTCCCTTTTTTTTCCCGTCCTTCCCTTTTTTTTCCCCGTCCTTCCCTTTTTTTTCCCGTCCTTCCCTTTTTTTCCTGGTGATCTCGTGTCTTGTCTTGTATCATCTATTGAGAGATTCTCTCTGCACTGCTCTACAACTGAAATTATGGATCTGATCAACTGGTCTCTCAACGCTATTGACACGATCTTCTCGAAGAGAAGCTTGGGTTCGGGGGAACCTGCCTGCCCTGACGGAACGTTCGCAGCTGGCTACACGATGGACGCCTGGGAGAGATGGCGGATCGTGTGTCTGGCTCCTCTTTCCGTGGAGGACATTGAAGATATCTACCTATTCGGAACCATGATAACAGGTATTATGCTGATTGGATTAGGCTGTGCCCTTAGTTATCGAGAAATTAAGAAAACGGTAACAGCTCTCAAAAGTCTCACAAGGCTGCCCGTTATGATGGAAGTCGTGGGAAGAGCGGTCGGCTCTGGAAATGAGACTATTAATCGCAATATGGATTCTATCACGGAGAAGCTCACGACTTTGCAAAGGAAAATTGATATTTTTGGAGACCAAATGGACAATGAGAGTAGCCGTGGAAATGGAATGCGGTTGCTCGCCCCAAGACCAAACAACCAATCTTATCTCTTTCGATTCCCCCGTATCAGCCTTGGCCAAGGCTGCTGCTGGAAATCAACCCTGAGTGGAGCAGTACGGAGAGACGCTCTTGCGTCCCTCCCCCATTCTCCTGAAACACCTGCACAGACTATCACACAGACTATCACACACACACACAAACATAGGCCGCACTCGAGGGCGGCCACTCACACCCAGATCCAATGCCTTCGTCGCTTTGACCCGCCAGCCTGACAAGTGGGTCTGCATGCGGCGCCACCATGGCAGCAGAATCAGATGCTGCTTGTCGGAACTGGATTACCTATCCCTGTTGCAAGTCTTGTCATTGGTGTATTGTGTACATGTTTTTCTCCCCACCTTCCCCATGTTATGCTTTATCTTCTTCTAAAAATACATTTCGTTGCACTGTACTTGTATGTGTGTAATGACAATAAATTGAATCAAATCAAAATCAAATGTGGATATTTGAATGTGATCTTCATTTGATGAAGAGGCTGTGCTATATCTAACAACAATATCATGTCATATTCGTACATACTGTAAATAGAAAAAGGTTGCAACATTAATATGATGTAATCTGTAATACATGATGTTTAAACCTTAATTACAATCCGAACTAGCAGGTCATTTATGGATGCCTATAAAATGTAAATCAAATATACACAGATTGTAGTGATCCTCACCCATATGGTGTGTTTCCAGAGAGCAGCAATGTTTCCACACCACTGATCTGAGCGTCGGACAGATCGCTGCAGGTTTTCATACTCTCGATGATGCTTGGATGAGAGTTCTGAATGTACTCAGGCTCCAGCGTGCACGTCAGGTTACCCAGAACCTCCACATGCTCTCTGCTCAGACTCTGACCTGATATATCCTACGAAACACATAAATCAACATGAACACTTTTATCATTATTAACATATCACGTGTTTATGCTTGTGTCTGAAGGTTACTGACCAGACAATTGCGTGCGTAGTTGAACAGAGTTGTCTTTTTGTTGAGGATGCTGGAGGGAATAGTGAAATCCGCCTTGCCCATAGCGCTAAAATATGACCTGCAGTTTGTCCTCTCCACCTTCTCATAGCTGACATACAAAAACAACACAACACACAGGTGAAGAAACAAATGTGTAAAATCATGTTAAAGTGTGTGTGTGACTCACCTATAGTACAGCAGCATGTCCGGTGGCAGATCTGTGAAGCTTGGAGAGACGTCGTTTTTCATGTAATTATACATGCACGTCAACTACAAGGCGAAGCAATAAAGAGTTACATAAAACCCTGAAGATAAAAGAACGGTGTGATTTGTCAAGCACCATTAGCTAGTACCTGACTCTCTTTCAGCTGAATCTTCTGACGTCCAGGCCTATGTCTGCACGCTTTCACCAGCTGCTTCACCTTCTCCTCACTCATGGTCTGCGCTGAAGTGCATGTGAAACCCTGCAGCAGAGACTCTGACAGACTACAGGGGGTGACACACACAAACACATCACACACAACTGCACACACAACTAAACCAAAACACAATCTCTGAATTACTTACTCTTCAGTATTCTCACTGATTTCAGCCACAGAACGAAACAGCACCACCGCCTAAATCACAAGCAAAGAGAAATTAATCCTGACCCACAAACAAACAACAAATCTTTTCCAATGAAATGAACGAGATGAATTTCCCATTAACGTGTGCTGTGTGCTGTCATCAAAGGCATACCAAACAAAAGACAATACCATCTGAAGAAATATCGGCACCTGATCATGTGTCCAGTGCTTCTGGTTGATGAGCGTGACGTTAACCAAACTTTGAGACACTAACAACACTCTGGGGATTGAGCCGGCTAGCATATCTGGAACATTCTGAACAACTTTAGTTTCATCGATGGACACGAGCTGGGGAGGAGAAAATGCTTTAGTAAAGGAGTCGAAGACAAACGAGATTGTCCGGCGGATTCTGTGCTCCGTCGTACTTTCATGACGTAAACGTTTTGCACGATGGATGGTGCCAAAATGATGTTGGTGATGAACGTGGGATTGGTGGATATGGTCAGAAGCTCCGCAGATGAAATGCTGGAAATGACGTCCGACTGAACGCCTTTGACCAGCGTCCCGAGAGACAGAAGTGAGGAACCCGAGCTGATCTGAAAAACATGCACAAAGCTGCTGGATGAGCTTGTCAAGAACACAAGGGTGTGATGTCACTTAACCCCAAACCCTCGCAGACTTCCATTTTGTCTGCGTGGCGATGATGGAGTGAGAATTGTTTTGAACGCGGCCCGTTCTGTTTAGCATGTTTCGTTCGGTAGGAGACTCACTGAAAATCCTGACTCGGTGAGAGTTTGCACGATGGCATTAGCTTGACCCTGATTCCAGCCGGTGATGTTGCTTAGAGTCTGCAGCGCAGATTTGATGGCTTGAGGAGGGGCGGAGATGATCTGAGCCTCGCTCAGGCCGACACACTGACTGCCGAGCAACTGGATGGAGGCCGATGTGATGGACGGGAGATTGGCGGTGAGAGCCGCTGTGATCTGAAACATGATGAGGGAGGTTGGGATATGAGTCACCGCTGCACAGCAACAGATTGATTCATGAATAGATTTGTTCAATACCTCCAGATCTTCAGTTCCGTTGCAGACCATGTTGATGCGCTGTATGAGCGTCAGAGAGTCTCTTTCTCCTACATTCTCAAAGGCGTTTGAAGGGACACCACACAAGAAGCGACTGGGCAGCCTGCGCACACACACACACACACACACACAAATTAGCAACCACGTGTGAATACATTGTGAACTGCTAAAGTCAACCTTTTTCATTCATGTTTTTGTCTTGTTGGTTTCTGCCTTTTGACCAATATGCTTTTGAAGTAATTTCTTACTTGATGGGATTGAAGTATGGGTTCGTTGTGTACAGTTGGGTTGTGTAGTACTGTATGATGTCGTGTTTTATCTCTGCTGTCCTGTTGAACAGCTGAAGGGTCTCTTGGTTTTCTAAGAACACGCTGATCTAGAGAACGAAGCCGACACAAGAGCGTTACTACTGGAGAAACTTGACTGGACTCTTCAATCATGAACGAGAACGTATGCTACCTGGTCAGACGACACAAAGGAATTGAGGTCAGTGAGGGTGAGATAGCTGATGAAGATGCCGATGGAGCGGACAAACCAGTTTGTGGAGTTTTGCTGAGGATCTAAGGGGTTGAAGCATCGCGGAGAGCCCCCTGTACACAAACAAACACAAAGTCAGCCATCCCAGTCAGCACAGAATGATTGAGCCTTAAAAAAATGGCTTACCATACATTGTTTCTTATGTCATTTAGTATTTGATCTTTACCTTTTGTCAGATAGTTTCTTATCGAGCTGTAAACGTCCACAGGGGTGAAATCTGTGTCGGTGAAGTTGAAGTCGTTTCCTAGAACTGAAACACTGAGCACAGACACACACACGTAGCATTAAGACATTCATATTATTGCGGTTTGTAACCACGCTATGCTCGGTGGAAGTATGGACGCACACTTACAGTTTTGTGTAGGACAGACAGGTGGCGCCACTGAGCTGCGCCGGGACGATGAGCTGCGCAGTGAGGAAGGGCAGATAGCGAACGAGTCGCTGATTAAACCACTGATCCACCTCCGAACGGTTCTCCAGCCTCAGAACCTGAGACCACACACAAGACAACACCTGCCGGCCCAAAACCTCCGACCCCACCGGCTCCTGTGGGACACAAATGATGAGAAAGAAAATGACTCTTTATTGTAACATCCCTAATTAATATGCCTACTGGAGAGAATACAGGACTGTTTTCTCTTGTGATCTTGTGTGGGTTGGCCCGTTGACCTATGTCATGTATTACTTACACTTACATGCATAAACACTGATGAACATTTCAATGGATTCTTTACACAACATGACTATCTTTTTCTTGACGGAAATTCAAAGAAAGTATACTGTAAGTTTGTAAGTTGAACACTTGACTTGGTCTCCCAGATGTTGGTACCCAAAAGTGATTTTCAGACTGATTTAATGCTTTAAGAACCATTAGCACATCTGTTTTGCCTAAAACATTACATACGCAGGCCCCGGACGGACAGCACCGAGTCTTACCGTCTCCATGTAAAGTGTGGTCTGGTTGTACTGTTGGAGCAGATCACAGAGTCCAGATCCATTACTTAGAGGTTGGATTGAGTTCAGAAACTCCCTCAGCTCCACCGTGGAGACAGAACTTAACACCTGGAGAAAGAGAAGCCGTCAGAACAGTGCTGATGGACAGGAGGTGGAGGAGGAACACAACGGCTGGAAATATGGCTGCCGTACCTGAGATCGTCTTTCAACGGGGATGAGGGAAAGGAATCCATTCACGTCTGGAAATCCAAAGTGAAGGAAGGAATTCTTGAGGAAGACGTAGAAACTCCCGCCGCCGTAACAGCGTAGAGGCTGTGCATCTACAGCAATACAAACGTGTTTACAATGTTGAAATCTGTTGCAACAACACTATATTCTGTAGAAAGGGGGTTGTGCTTGTTTGCATTTTGTTGTACCTTTGAGTGAAAGTTGTATGTTGTTATAAATCTGACGCTGTATGTCTTCATTCAGCATTGATCTCTGGGCGTCCAGAACCTTCACTCTGTTAACACAATGAAACACACAGCGTGAGTTTGAAGAAACGCTCTCTCACGCCAGTGAAAAACTCTGTGCTGAAAGTAAATCTCTTACGCCTCCAGAAAACAGCTGCAGCTTCGACTTTTGATGATGTCAAAGTACACGTTAACATTTGTTGAGGTCAGAACGGAGAGCAATGGTCTCAGTCGAACTGTGAGCCATATCAACACCTCTGAATCATCGAGAGACGGTGAGGACAGGCCAGCTCTGTCTAACACAACCTGAAGAAACGCTTGTTTCACCTTCTCAGAGTAGTTCCGCTCATTCTTCTGCACACAAGAGACCATATCACTGGACCACACAAACCAAAGCCAAGAAGAATTGAATATTTCACATGAAGAAATAATATCCAGCTATAACAGCAACATACTTGGATGTTTAGAGAAAGAACATCAAAAAAGATTGACAGCTGCTGCGGCTCAACAGCACTCATCACAGTTTGAACGTCCTGCGCTCCGTGAAGCTGTGAGGGGGAAGAGCACAACTCAACCAGCTGAGACACTGTCAGAACCTCTGCTGCTTCAACCTGAAAGAGAAAGAGAGACACACAGCTTTTAAAAGGAGGAGAGAGACAGAGAGAGACAGAGACAGAGACAGAGACAGAGAGAGAGAGAGAGAGAGAGAGACAGAGAGAGACAGAGACAGAGACAGAGACAGAGAGACAGAGAGAGAAAGAGTGAGAGAGAGAGAGAGAGAGAGAGAGACAAAGAGAGAGAGAGACAGAGAGAGAGAGAGACAGAGAGAGAGAGAGAGAGAGAGAGAGAGAGAGAGAGAGAGAGAGAGAGAGAGAGAGAGAGAGAGAGAGAGAGAGAGAGAGAGAGAGAGAGAGAGAGAGAGAGATAGAGAGAGACAGAGAGAGAGAGAGAGAGAGAGAGAGAACAGAAATGTGTAAAAACATTCTACAGGTACAACGCAAAACCCCAAACAACGCCTGCAGAGCAGAATTAGGACTATATCCTCTAATAATTAAAATACAAAAAAGAGCGATTAAATTGTATAACCACCTGAAGAACAGCGATACAGAATCACTCCATCACAAAGCCTTACGTCATCAGGAGCTGAACCCAGAGAAAAGTTGTCTCATCCAACTGATCTCAGAACTAACTCTAAAACCCCAAACGTGTCCAACTGAACCCCAAACTCCAGCCAGAATTAACCAAATGATAAAAACACAAAAAGAAAAATATCTCAAACACTGGACAGAAGCAACAGCTCAGCAAAGTAAGCTTGAATGCTGTCGATCATTAAACAGAGAATATAAAGCGGCAGAATACCTCAAAAGCGTATCAGACCCTAAACTAAGAAAAGTGTTGACCATGTACAGACTCAGTGAACACAAGCTCACTGTGGAGACGGGCCGACACAGACAGACATGGACTCCAAGAGAAGAGCGACTGTGTCCACACTGCACACAGAGACAAGTGGAAACAGAGCTGCACTTCTTAACCTCGTGTCCAAACTATACGGACATCAGAGAAACATTCTTCCCCCAGTTCACAAACTTCCACAAAGACTTCAAACAGTTTCAACAACAGGACAAGATCTCATACATACTGGGAGAAAAGCCCATCAGCTCAAACCTGACGGCCAGATACGTCAAGTCCTGTCACGACAGAAGAGCAACAACCAGCACAACACACACTGACACAACACACACAAGCTGACACAACACTGACACAACACAACACTGACACAACACAACACAACACAACACAACACTGACACAACACTGACACAACACTGACACAACACTGACACAACACACACAAACTGACATAACACAACACTGACACTGACACAACACAACACTGACACAACACTGACACAACACAAACAAACTGACACAACACACACAAACTGACACAACACACACAACACTGACACAACACTGACACAACACACACAAACTGACACAACACACACAAAATGACACAACACAACACTGAGACAACACAACACACACAACACTGACACAACACAAACTGACACTTATGACAGGATCGTGTCACTTTCATTAAGAACTTTTGTCAATACTTCGCACTTTTATGTCTGTATTGATGTGTACACATTGTTTCTTATATAGGATACTCTTATATTATTTTATACAGAATGTTTATATTTAATTTTCCTGCTTTGGCAATGTAAAACATTTTTTTATCATGCCAATAAAGCTTTTTTGAATCTTGAACCTTGACAGAGACAGAGTGAGACAGAGAAGTAAAACTTTGTTTGGAGATAAATTGGACCCCAACAACTACCGAGGCATTTTTGTGAACAGTAACCTGGTGAAAACATTCTGTAGTATCTTGAATACTCAAATTCAAGCTTTCCTCACCAAACACAATGTCTTAAGTAAAAGTCAGATGTGATTTCTACCAAACCACCGCACCACCGACCACATCTACACCCTACAGACATAAGTCAGTCAAGCAAGCCTATCATAAAAATAAAAAAATATTGATGCATGTTTTGTGGATTTAAAAAATACCATCGGATTTGAAATAGCATGACGGCCTATATTATAAAATTCTACAATCAGGCATAGAAGGAAAAGCTTATGACATCAATAAATCCATGTACAAGGAAAACAAATGTGGAGTTAAAATTGGCGATAAAAGAACAGAATTGTTCACTCAGGGGCGCCGTGTAAGAAAGGAATACAACTCGAGTCCAACTCTGTTTAACGTCTATATAAATGAGTTAGACGTGTTACTGGAACAATATGAAACAGCCGGTCTCATGTCAGGAGGATTTGGTTTGGCAGTGAATGCAGTGAAAGAGAAATCTACACAAGCGAATTTGCCAAAAGGCAAATTCAGCCAAACAGATATTCCAGTGACAGTCTGCTGTCCAATCCAATCTTCTTCGTCACCCTCGACCTCGACCTCACTGCTCCAGATATCGCAGATGTCTTAACGATGGTCACCTTCCAGCGCAACCTGCGGTCTCTCCCTCCCTCCTGTTTTTCCTCTGCTGTCTTCTCTGCACTCCCCCCCTCTGATGAGCTCTCTCTTTTGAATACTGACAATGCCACAGACACTCTGTGTTCCACGCTTTCATCCTCTACGCCACCATCTGTCGAACCCGCCCACATCCCTGACACGTGTGTGCTCCCCGCCTTTTCTCCTCTGTCTGAAGCTGATGTCTCAAAGGTCATTGGCTCCAACCACCTTACCACCTTCCCACTGGATCCCATCCCCACCCATCTCCTCCAGGCAATCTCTCCAACGGTTGTGCCTGCTCTGACCCACATCATCAACTCTTCGCTCACCACTGGGACATTTCCCACAGCGTTCAAAGAGGCCCGCATCACACCGCTTCTAAAGAAACCCACCCTGGACCCTACACTGCTAGAAAACTACAGGCCTGTCTCCCTTCTTCCATTCATCGCCAAAGCCCCGGAGCGAGTTGTGTTCAATCAGCTCTCCTCCTTTCGCATGCAAAACAACCTCCTGGACAGCAATCAGTCTGGGTTCAAGACCGGTCATTCCAAAGAGACTGCACTGCTCTCAGTCATTGAAGCCCTGAGACTGGCAAAAGCATCATCCATGTCATCTGTGCTCATCCTACTGGATCTGTCTGCTGCCTTTGACACTGTCAATCATCACATCATCCTGGCCTCTCTCAGTGCTATGGGTGTCTCTGGAATGGCGTTGCAATGGTTTGAGTCCTACCTCTCGGGTAGGTCATTCAGAGTATCCTGGAGAGACGAGGTATCCGCGTCCCAACAGCTCAACACGGGGGTGCCACAGGGCTCAGTGCTTGGACCGCTACTCTTCTCCATTTACATGACATCCCTCGGCTCGGTCATTCAGAAGCATGTCTTCTCCTATCACTGCTATGCCGACGACACACAACTCTACTTGTCATTTCAACCGGACGATCCGACGGTCGCTGCTCGCATCGCGGCATGCCTGATTGACATCTCGCTTTGGATGAAGGATCATCACCTGCAGCTAAACCTTGCAAAAACGGAACTGCTTGTGATCCTGGACAACCAAAAGATTCACCACAACCTTGCCATTCAACTAGGCTCATCAACGATTACACCGTCCAGCACAGCCAGAAACCTGGGGGTGGTAATCGATGATCGGCTTAACCTCACAAGTCATGTTGCCAGCACCACCCGGTCCTGTAGATTCATCCTCTACAACATTAGGAAAATTAGACCTTTCCTATCGGAGCACTCTACGCAAGTCCTAGTCCAGGCTCTTGTCCTGTCCAAACTGGATTATTGCAATGCGCTTCTGGTAGACTTCCTGCTTGCACAATCAAACCTCTCCAGATGATCCAGAATGCGGCGGCAAGAGTGGTCTTCAATGAACCGAAGAGAGCGCATGTAACTCCGCTCTTCATCAGGTACACTGGCTCCCTGTTGCCGCCCGCATAAAGTTCAAAGCTTTGCTCCTGGCCTACAAGACCACCACCGGATCTGCACCATCGTATCTCCACTCGCTAATGCAGATCTATGTTCCTGCCAGATCACTGCGGTCTGCAAAGGAACAACGACTAGTGGTACCATCCCAAAAAGGAAAAAAGTCACTCTCCCGTACCTTCTCTGGATCTGTTCCACATTGGTGGAATGATCTACCAGCTGCTGCAAGATCAGCAGACTCGGTTGCCATCTTTAAAAAACGCCTAAAAACGCATCTCTTCGGTCAACACGTCGCTGATTGATTTTTCCTAATTCTCTTCCCTTTCCTTCTTTATAAAAAAAAAATTAGGCTTTAATGGACTAGTTTGATGCACTTATGTATTTTGTTGCCTATGTTGTTATAATTGCTTCCAATGTTTCCTCATCTGTAAGTCGCTATGGACAAAAGCGTCTGCTAAATGACTAAATGTAAATGATAGTGTCATTATGCCTATAGCTCTATATGGCTGTGAGGTTTGGGGTCCAGAGGGTCTCACAGATTACTCCATATGGGATAAACACTCCATAGAATCACTTCACTCAGAATTCTGTAGAAACATCTGAAGAGTTCAGAGAAGAACACCAAATAATGCGTGCAGGTCAGATTCCCCCTGATAATACACATCCAAAAACATGGACACACCTGAACTCAAGTCCTCCTAACACACTTCAATATGAAACACTTCAAACCAAGAGCTGAGACCTAAAGCCCATCCCATCTGACCCTACAGACTGGCACAACTGAACAAAACCACATCAGAATAATCCAAAAGATCAAAGAAAGTCAAAAGTCATCTTTAGATCATTAGGAAAAGGAAACTGAAAACCAAAGTAAACTGGAATGCTATGGGACCCTAAACAGAAAACACAATCTGTCAGATGATCTCTAGACGGTTGGAGATGTAAAACAGAGACGGATCCTCAGTCTGGCCGTAGAGAAAGACAGACATAGACAAATATGGAGTCTGTGCTCACGGTGACACTGATGAGGTCGAGACAGAGACACACTTTCTCCTTCATTGTGATGAAGATGATGAGAGAGAAACACTTTCACAAAGGTGTTCAGAAACAGAGCAGATGCAGATGTTACTGGAGGAGAAGAGACACACATCACATCCATCTCTCAGCTGCACAAACTCAACGCTCAATTACACTCTTTACTTTTATTACATTCTCATCTTTCTGCCTGAAATCAACATTTGGTATTGATATTTTTATTTGATATATTTCATTTGTTTATTTACATATATTTTATTTTATATTTCATTCTATATTTATCTCGTACTCTGCCCCTTATTTTCAAGTTTCAAGTTTCAAGTTTGTATTTATTTAAAAACAGCAACCAGGGCTGACCAAAGTCCTGAACATGCGAAACAGGGACAAAACATACTTTCAATTAAAAGGATCAAAGATCAAAAGATCACAATGAATTAAAAGCTAAAGAAAAAAAGTAGGTTTTGAGAGAGGATTTAAAAACATTTAAAGATTGGGCCGTTCGGATATAAGCCGGAAGGCTATTCCACAGCCTAGGCCCGGCTATCGCAAAGGCTCTGTCTCCTCTTTTCTTGAGCCGTGATCTGGGGACAGACAGTAGTCTCTGATCACTAGACCTTAGGTTAGTTGCCCCTTATTTTTATTTGACTCAAATATTTGTACATATCGTTTGTCTTTTGTTCAATGTTCAGGCAATATTGTAAGAACACACAATCATGCTAATAAAGTACCTAAAAATGGAAAAATGAATTGAGAGAGAGAGAGAGAGAGAGAGAGAGAGAGGGGGGGGGTTAAAACAGAAGCACATAGATATTAATATTTCTCTATTCACCCCATTAAAGTCTTTATTGAAGGTGATGAAGTCAGTAAAGGAGGCGAATGTGCTGAACTGTCCAAAAGTTTTTTGCACCCAGTCAGAATCATTGTTCACACTCAGCACACACGACTGTCCTGGAAGATCAGAGAAACATATAAAGTGTCACACACAAACATCATACCGCTAAACCTAACCATCTCACAAACCTTTCTGCATTTTTACATTTTCAAATAAACATCATTTTTAAGCTGCTTTCCAGATGGGGACAATAACAAATTCCCCCACACGGCCACAAATGTCTGCAATGATAACTTTGGAGGGAACATTTGGTCCACACACTGATACAGAGAGACGTACCTTGACTGGTCTGGTGGGAGAGATAGTTCTGTATGAAACTGAAGACGTCTTCTGACTGAAGCAGTGTGAGACTGCTGAAAACATTATCGCAGCCTTTCAATCTAAAAAGACAGAAAAAATCTCATGAATTAATCCTCAATATTAATGTGTTAGAGAAAACCAGTTGTGTTTTTTTCACAAGAAAAGGGGTGATGACGATGTCATAATGTTTGATAAACCAGAAAAAGCATGATTTTCATTTTAGAGTGGCACTTTTTATATATATTCAATGCATCTGATGAGTATAAACACAGAAAGTGTGTGGACTGCACAAAATCAGATGACAGATTACAAACATTAAATTATAAATAGCTTGTAACAAGCCAACGCAAGCCAACATTCTCCTAAAATCTTTACAAGTCCACAGGGGATTTGCTCACATTTCTCTGTAGGAGTCACAGCTGATAGTTCGGGGGATGACAGAAAGGCTTTCTGCATTCATTCCAGGCAGGAAAAGGTGCAAGTAGGTCTGGAACCACACAGTGAAGTTCTGCCGCGTAAAATTTTCAAATCTGACCTCCAGAGCAGTTAAGGTCATGTTCAGAACAGTGCTTCTCACAGCAGAGTCCAGGCTTGACAAATTACTCTAAAAAAAATAACAAACACAATGATGAAAATTCACATCAGCATAACAGTGTAGCAAAATTTAAAAACAAAAGAAATACAACAGTATATCAAAGATCACTCTGAAGAACAGTCTAGTTTCACGTTTATTCACATCACCATAAGATAAATTTAAGTAAATAATATGTAAAGTTCTAAAGTAATTTAAACTATGAACACTAAAAACAAAAACATATTGAAAAACAGCACAGATACAGACAGCCTAACAGATAATTTTAGATAATCCTCAGGTGTCTAAAACCAACCAACAATACATAATGTTATGAAATTGAAAAAGTAAAGATAAATTAAATATAATAATTAACACACATTACAACTAAAACTACACAACTCATTAAGCCAGATAAAAACAGACAAAAATAACTCACCTCTTTAGTGACTTCCACGAACGCTTCAAAGAACTGTTCGAGCTGCGTTTCGTCTCGAGATTCCAGGATGCTGCCTAGCACCTCCTTCACCACGGCCTCATTTCCCAGGGCACCCGTGGATGGATCCAACAGCAGCTCCGCTTTCTGGTCAGGTGAGAGGGACTCCAGAGCTTCCAGCTAAGGTGAACACAAACCCCACCACCAAGGACACAGTACATGACTTTCGGTGCTCTGCTCCCCGGCCCTCGGTGAGCTCGGGTGGCAGTGCAGCCCAAGGGCCGGAGACCAAAGCCCCGTGACAACAGCAACGGAAAAAGGATGTGCGTATTTTACCAGTGTGACGTTCAAGTCCTTAAGGTCGGAGTAACTGGCCGCCGTCGAGAAAAGACCCAGGTTGATGTTCAGCCACTGGGCATCCCTTTGAGCGTTCTGTCCGCAAGCTGTTTTTAAAGAAAGGTTTGGAGGCAGGTTAAGATTCCGGACCAACAGATATTTGCAAATACGGCTTGCTGTTCCTGCGATGGATTAACACTGGAAGCACAGTAACCTTGCGTGTTGAATTGGGTGGCAAAATCCTTGAGGTGCTTCACCAGAACCTGGGTGATTTCCTGGATCCTGAGGGTCGCCATTTTGGAGAACACCATGCCCAGTCCTTTGACGCTGCAACAGAAAGGCAGAGAGGGTGATGAGGGTCACGTGTTGGCAGAGTTCTGCTTCCTCCCGGTATCCAAGGTGGCAGAGGCACTCACATCACGCGGTAGTCGGTGCAGTTTATGTCAGCTGTGACTGTAACTAGCATTTCCGCCGTGAAACTGGGGAGGATTGGGGTGAGCTTCACGGTGAACCACACGACCCAGTCTACGGTCACATACTCCTGGAACACCGGTTGGATTATTACAAAGGTCCGGTTCATCATCACGTCTCTCACAGCAGTGGGGATAGCGTTGACCTGCTGAGACACAACCCGAGGAGCGTTAAAGACACTTCAATCACACTAGTTACGCGGGGCTAACCTGCGAGGATCCGCACGCCCAGACATCTTAATAATACATCGACTTGCCTCAGGAGATGTGGCCAGCGTCGTCAGAAACTCGTCGACGTTCTGGAAAGCGTCGCCTTCCTCCAGCCGGTCGAAAACAGCGTTGATCTGATCCGTGTTGTTCAGAGCCCCCGAAGTCAGTGTGAGTTTGGCAACTTGGGCGGGAGTCAGCAGATCCAAGGATCCAAACTGAAAGACAGCAAGCAGAGAGGTTATCACCGAGGAACATCAAACCGGCGACTGCTTAATTGACCGCCCGCACGGGCAGCTGAGGCAAGTTACTCACGCTGGAGAAATTTCCATTTAGAGTCTGAAGATCCTCCAAGGTGGCATAGTTGGAGAATCCGCCAAAGTTCCGCTCAAGCCAGTCGGCGCTGCTTGTGGTTTGGGAAAGACAGCCAGCATCTAGGTTGCGCACACAGCATCAACGAGCTCGTCAGAACCTCAATGAATTGTGAACCAGCTGAAATAGCTGCTAAAGCATGCCTAAAGCAGTGCGGCAATATACATGTCCGCTCAAGACAGTGGTGCGACTTCACATACCTGCTAGGTCACCCCTGGACAGGAAGGGAACGATGAATTGCTTGACCACCGCCTTCCTCAGCTCCACTCTCATGAGCAATGCTTGCGCGCCGAGAGCCCGCACCCTAAATCAATGAAAATCAGCGAGCGTTAGGGATTGCCACACTTTACACTGCCAAACCCCCTCTCCCGTTTCTAACGGCACTTGGTGCACTTACACGACTTGGTAGGTGACACAAGTGAAGTTCTTGGAGCTAAGGCAGGCAAGAAGGTCCACAGAGATTGCTGGCAGCAGCGGCCGAAGCTTTTCCGCAAACCAGCCGCCAACGAAGACTGCGTCTGACAGCTGCGTGGCGTCAAAGTTGTAGAGCACCACCTCTCCAATGGCGTCCAGGGCGTGAGTCGCAGACTGCGTTATTGCGAAGGTCTGTAACGGGAGTGGGACATGCCATTAGAAAGCTGCATGCAGCGCTTTATTGACCGCTCCAGAAAACAGGCATGTGGCCTACCTCGTTGGACTTGTCTGACAGAGCGTCTTTGAGCAATCCTGAATATTTCTGGAAGAAAAGCTTCCACGTCTCCACTGAGTAGAGTGTGCTGCTCGCCAGCTCGCAGGACAACAGCGTGGCAAGGTCGCCGGCAGACAGCGTCATAGCCTTGAAAGGAGAAGACACATTTGGCAGTTAGATGATGTATACATCTGACCGGGAATCACGTCTCACGGCAAAGAGAGGCGTTTGGCGTGAGTGCAAATGAACACTTACCGAGGAACAGGCATACTCAGGGATGTGCGATGCACAAAGATGACCTCCAGACTCAGTTGGACCGCTGCAAATTGCAAAGGCACATTTTCTCATTTCAAAAGCCAGTTCTGAAGCCAACCTCTGTTTTCGTTCAACAGTAAATCCAATACTCACCTTTGAAACCCTCCACACAGACTCTCTTCTGCAAAACAAGAAAAATCAATGAGGCACACAACTTCATAGCTAGCTACAATGTTTTGACAACTTCATACGATTCTGTTCATCCAGAGTTTTAGCTTCGAGTGATCTGACTCACCGTTCACTACTGTTTCTTTGCACTAATGAGAGAGAGAGAGAGAGAGAGAGAGAAAGAGAGAGAGAGAAAGAAAAATTAAAGCAGTTAAAAGAGGGATCTTCAATCCCCAGCAGCTCAAAATGGGCTTTCATGCAGCTCAAAATGCATTTAAAACAATTCAGCACTTACAACATGGACTGGACCAGGAGGTGAGCAGCCTTAAGTGAAGCAGAGACAAAAGAGAATTCTGTCAGGTGAAGGCCACTCATACACTGTAAACGTTCACATGCATTTTTCTTTTATTGCTTTTGCTCTTTCTGTTTAAAATTAAAACTGACAACGCTTTTTATTTCCCCTTCTTCGTATATCAGAGAACTTTCGCTCGTGCCATACCGTCTGGTGGTGATTCACGAAGTATGTCTATGCTGGATTTGAGCTCCTCCTGTAGGTCGGATGGGAGAAGCGCCAAAGCAATCTCTAGGCCTCGGAGTCTGTTTAAACAAGCCAAAGAATTTCAATTGTCAAGGCCCTTTCTACAGACTGCTGGAAAAGGTAACACGCAAAGGTGAATCGAATCACTCACACTGCATCGTAAGATTCGCAGCTGAGGTTGGTGGGGATCACTAACAGAAGCGAAGGCTCGAAGCTGGCCAGCAGCACCACGAGATTGACTTGGAACCACAGCTCGTAGTCGCTGGTTTGGAAGGTGGGGAACTCGGGAGCCAGAGCCGTCAAAGTCATATTCAGCATTGTGTCTCGGACAGCCGTGTTTACGATGAAGCTGACGTTTTTCTGGTGGTGAGAGAAACAGAGATGCTTTAGAACCACACAAGGAAGTTCCTGCAAGCTTGCTCCTTCAAAAACATTACTGGCACAATAAAGCGTGAGATAAAAACAACGCACCCCCTTGGTGACTTCCACGAATGCTTCAAAGAACTGTTCGAGCTGCGTTTCGTCTCGAGATTCCAGGATGCTGCCTAGCACCTCCTTCACCACGGCCTCATTTCCCAGGGCACCCGTGGATGGATCCAACAGCAGCTCCGCTTTCTGGTCAGGTGAGAGGGACTCCAGAGCTTCCAGCTAAGGTGAACACAAACCCCACCACCAAGGACACAGTACATGACTTTCGGTGCTCTGCTCCCCGGCCCTCGGTGAGCTCGGGTGGCAGTGCAGCCCAAGGGCCGGAGACCAAAGCCCCGTGACAACAGCAACGGAAAAAGGATGTGCGTATTTTACCAGTGTGACGTTCAAGTCCTTAAGGTCGGAGTAACTGGCCGCCGTCGAGAAAAGACCCAGGTTGATGTTCAGCCACTGGGCATCCCTTTGAGCGTTCTGTCCGCAAGCTGTTTTTAAAGAAAGGTTTGGAGGCAGGTTAAGATTCCGGACCAACAGATATTTGCAAATACGGCTTGCTGTTCCTGCGATGCATTAACACTGGAAGCACAGTAACCTTGCGTGTTGAATTGGGTGGCAAAATCCTTGAGGTGCTTCACCAGAACCTGGGTGATTTCCTGGATCCTGAGGGTCGCCATTTTGGAGAACACCATGCCCAGTCCTTTGACGCTGCAACAGAAAGGCAGAGAGGGTGATGAGGGTCACGTGTTGGCAGAGTTCTGCTTCCTCCCGGTATCCAAGGTGGCAGAGGCACTCACATCACGCGGTAGTCGGTGCAGTTTATGTCAGCTGTGACTGTAACTAGCATTTCCGCCGTGAAACTGGGGAGGATTGGGGTGAGCTTCACGGTGAACCACACGACCCAGTCTACGGTCACATACTCCTGGAACACCGGTTGGATTATTACAAAGGTCCGGTTCATCATCACGTCTCTCACAGCAGTGGGGATAGCGTTGACCTGCTGAGACACAACCCGAGGAGCGTTAAAGACACTTCAATCACACTAGTTACGCGGGGCTAACCTGCGAGGATCCGCACGCCCAGACATCTTAATAATACATCGACTTGCCTCAGGAGATGTGGCCAGCGTCGTCAGAAACTCGTCCACGTTCTGGAAAGCGTCGCCTTCCTCCAGCCGGTCGAAAACAGCGTTGATCTGATCCGTGTTGTTCAGAGCCCCCGAAGTCAGTGTGAGTTTGGCAACTTGGGCGGGAGTCAGCAGATCCAAGGATCCAAACTGAAAGACAGCAAGCAGAGAGGTTATCACCGAGGAACATCAAACCGGCGACTGCTTAATTGACCGCCCGCACGGGCAGCTGAGGCAAGTTACTCACGCTGGAGAAATTTCCATTTAGAGTCTGAAGATCCTCCAAGGTGGCATAGTTGGAGAATCCGCCAAAGTTCCGCTCAAGCCAGTCGGCGCTGCTTGTGGTTTGGGAAAGACAGCCAGCATCTAGGTTGCGCACACAGCATCAACGAGCTCGTCAGAACCTCAATGAATTGTGAACCAGCTGAAATAGCTGCTAAAGCATGCCTAAAGCAGTGCGGCAATATACATGTCCGCTCAAGACAGTGGTGCGACTTCACATACCTGCTAGGTCACCCCTGGACAGGAAGGGAACGATGAATTGCTTGACCACCGCCTTCCTCAGCTCCACTCTCATGAGCAATGCTTGCGTGCCGAGAGCCCGCACCCTAAATCAATGAAAATCAGCGAGCGTTAGGGATTGCCACACTTTACACTGCCAAACCCCCTCTCCCGTTTCTAACGGCACTTGGTGCACTTACACGACTTGGTAGGTGACACAAGTGAAGTTCTTGGAGCTAAGGCAGGCAAGAAGGTCCACAGAGATTGCTGGCAGCAGCGGCCGAAGCTTTTCCGCAAACCAGCCGCCAACGAAGACTGCGTCTGACAGCTGCGTGGCGTCAAAGTTGTAGAGCACCACCTCTCCAATGGCGTCCAGGGCGTGAGTCGCAGACTGCGTTATGGCGAAGGTCTGTAACGGGAGTGGGACATGCCATTAGAAAGCTGCATGCAGCGCTTTATTGACCGCTCCAGAAAACAGGCATGTGGCCTACCTCGTTGGACTTGTCTGACAGAGCGTCTTTGAGCAATCCTGAATATTTCTGGAAGAAAAGCTTCCACGTCTCCACTGAGTAGAGTGTGCTGCTCGCCAGCTCGCAGGACAGCAGCGTGGCAAGGTCGCCGGCAGACAGCGTCATAGCCTTGAAAGGAGAAGACACATTTGGCAGTTAGATGATGTATACATCTGACCGGGAATCACGTCTCACGGCAAAGAGAGGCGTTTGGCGTGAGTGCAAATGAACACTTACCGAGGAACAGGCATACTCAGGGATGTGCGATGCACAAAGATGACCTCCAGACTCAGTTGGACCGCTGCAAATTGCAAAGGCACATTTTCTCATTTCAAAAGCCAGTTCTGAAGCCAACCTCTGTTTTCGTTCAACAGTAAATCCAATACTCACCTTTGAAACCCTTCACACAGACTCTCTTCTGCAAAACAAGAAAAATCAATGAGGCACACAACTTCATAGCTAGCTACAATGTTTTGACAACTTCATACGATTCTGTTCATCCAGAGTTTTAGCTTCGAGTGATCTGACTCACCGTTCACTACTGTTTCTTTGCACTAATGAGAGAGAGAGAGAGAGAGAGAGAGAGAGAAAGAGAGAGAGAGAAAGAAAAATTAAAGCAGTTAAAAGAGGGATCTTCAATCCCGAGCAGCTCAAAATGGGCTTTCATGCAGCTCAAAATGCATTTAAAACAATTCAGCACTTACAACATGGACTGGACCAGGAGGTGAGCAGCCTTAAGTGAAGCAGAGACAAAAGAGAATTCTGTCAGGTGAAGGCCACTCATACACTGTAAACGTTCACATGCATTTTTCTTTTATTGCTTTTGCTCTTTCTGTTTAAAATTAAAACTGACAACGCTTTTTATTTCCCCTTCTTCGTATATCAGAGAACTTTCGCTCGTGCCATACCGTCTGGTGGTGATTCACGAAGTATGTCTATGCTGGATTTGAGCTCCTCCTGTAGGTCGGATGGGAGAAGCGCCAAAGCAATCTCTAGGCCTCGGAGTCTGTTTAAACAAGCCAAAGAATTTCAATTGTCAAGGCCCTTTCTACAGACTGCAGGAAAAGGTAACACGCAAAGGTGAATCGAATCACTCACACTGCATCGTAAGATTCGCAGCTGAGGTTGGTGGGGATCACTAACAGAAGCGAAGGCTCGAAGCTGGCCAGCAGCACCACGAGATTGACTTGGAACCACAGCTCGTAGTCGCTGGTTTGGAAGGTGGGGAACTCGGGAGCCAGAGCCGTCAAAGTCATATTCAGCATTGTGTCTCGGACAGCCGTGTTTACGATGAAGCTGACGTTTTTCTGGTGGTGAGAGAAACAGAGATGCTTTAGAACCACACAAGGAAGTTCCTGCAAGCTTGCTCCTTCAAAAACATTACTGGCACAATAAAGCGTGAGATAAAAACAACGCACCTCCTTGGTGACTTCCACGAATGCTTCAAAGAACTGTTCGAGCTGCGTTTCGTCTCGAGATTCCAGGATGCTGCCTAGCACCTCCTTCACCACGGCCTCATTTCCCAGGGCACCCGTGGATGGATCCAACAGCAGCTCCGCTTTCTGGTCAGGTGAGAGGGACTCCAGAGCTTCCAGCTAAGGTGAACACAAACCCCACCACCAAGGACACAGTACATGACTTTCGGTGCTCTGCTCCCCGGCCCTCGGTGAGCTCGGGTGGCAGTGCAGCCCAAGGGCCGGAGACCAAAGCCCCGTGACAACAGCAACGGAAAAAGGATGTGCGTATTTTACCAGTGTGACGTTCAAGTCCTTAAGGTCGGAGTAACTGGCCGCCGTCGAGAAAAGACCCAGGTTGATGTTCAGCCACTGGGCATCCCTTTGAGCGTTCTGTCCGCAAGCTGTTTTTAAAGAAAGGTTTGGAGGCAGGTTAAGATTCCGGACCAACAGATATTTGCAAATACGGCTTGCTGTTCCTGCGATGGATTAACACTGGAAGCACAGTAACCTTGCGTGTTGAATTGGGTGGCAAAATCCTTGAGGTGCTTCACCAGAACCTGGGTGATTTCCTGGATCCTGAGGGTCGCCATTTTGGAGAACACCATGCCCAGTCCTTTGACGCTGCAACAGAAAGGCAGAGAGGGTGATGAGGGTCACGTGTTGGCAGAGTTCTGCTTCCTCCCGGTATCCAAGGTGGCAGAGGCACTCACATCACGCGGTAGTCGGTGCAGTTTATGTCAGCTGTGACTGTAACTAGCATTTCCGCCGTGAAACTGGGGAGGATTGGGGTGAGCTTCACGGTGAACCACACGACCCAGTCTACGGTCACATACTCCTGGAACACCGGTTGGATTATTACAAAGGTCCGGTTCATCATCACGTCTCTCACAGCAGTGGGGATAGCGTTGACCTGCTGAGACACAACCCGAGGAGCGTTAAAGACACTTCAATCACACTAGTTACGCGGGGCTAACCTGCGAGGATCCGCACGCCCAGACATCTTAATAATACATCGACTTGCCTCAGGAGATGTGGCCAGCGTCGTCAGAAACTCGTCCACGTTCTGGAAAGCGTCGCCTTCCTCCAGCCGGTCGAAAACAGCGTTGATCTGATCCGTGTTGTTCAGAGCCCCCGAAGTCAGTGTGAGTTTGGCAACTTGGGCGGGAGTCAGCAGATCCAAGGATCCAAACTGAAAGACAGCAAGCAGAGAGGTTATCACCGAGGAACATCAAACCGGCGACTGCTTAATTGACCGCCCGCACGGGCAGCTGAGGCAAGTTACTCACGCTGGAGAAATTTCCATTTAGAGTCTGAAGATCCTCCAAGGTGGCATAGTTGGAGAATCCGCCAAAGTTCCGCTCAAGCCAGTCGGCGCTGCTTGTGGTTTGGGAAAGACAGCCAGCATCTAGGTTGCGCACACAGCATCAACGAGCTCGTCAGAACCTCAATGAATTGTGAACCAGCTGAAATAGCTGCTAAAGCATGCCTAAAGCAGTGCGGCAATATACATGTCCGCTCAAGACAGTGGTGCGACTTCACATACCTGCTAGGTCACCCCTGGACAGGAAGGGAACGATGAATTGCTTGACCACCGCCTTCCTCAGCTCCACTCTCATGAGCAATGCTTGCGCGCCGAGAGCCCGCACCCTAAATCAATGAAAATCAGCGAGCGTTAGGGATTGCCACACTTTACACTGCCAAACCCCCTCTCCCGTTTCTAACGGCACTTGGTGCACTTACACGACTTGGTAGGTGACACAAGTGAAGTTCTTGGAGCTAAGGCAGGCAAGAAGGTCCACAGAGATTGCTGGCAGCAGCGGCCGAAGCTTTTCCGCAAACCAGCCGCCAACGAAGACTGCGTCTGACAGCTGCGTGGCGTCAAAGTTGTAGAGCACCACCTCTCCAATGGCGTCCAGGGCGTGAGTCGCAGACTGCGTTATGGCGAAGGTCTGTAACGGGAGTGGGACATGCCATTAGAAAGCTGCATGCAGCGCTTTATTGACCGCTCCAGAAAACAGGCATGTGGCCTACCTCGTTGGACTTGTCTGACAGAGCGTCTTTGAGCAATCCTGAATATTTCTGGAAGAAAAGCTTCCACGTCTCCACTGAGTAGAGTGTGCTGCTCGCCAGCTCGCAGGACAGCAGCGTGGCAAGGTCGCCGGCAGAAAGCGTCATAGCCTTGAAAGGAGAAGACACATTTGGCAGTTAGATGATGTATACATCTGACCGGGAATCACGTCTCACGGCAAAGAGAGGCGTTTGGCGTGAGTGCAAATGAACACTTACCGAGGAACAGGCATACTCAGGGATGTGCGATGCACAAAGATGACCTCCAGACTCAGTTGGACCGCTGCAAATTGCAAAGGCACATTTTCTCATTTCAAAAGCCAGTTCTGAAGCCAACCTCTGTTTTCGTTCAACAGTAAATCCAATACTCACCTTTGAAACCCTCCACACAGACTCTCTTCTGCAAAACAAGAAAAATCAATGAGGCACACAACTTCATAGCTAGCTACAATGTTTTGACAACTTCATACGATTCTGTTCATCCAGAGTTTTAGCTTCGAGTGATCTGACTCACCGTTCACTACTGTTTCTTTGCACTAATGAGAGAGAGAGAGAGAGAGAGAGAGAGAGAAAGAGAGAGAGAGAAAGAAAAATTAAAGCAGTTAAAAGAGGGATCTTCAATCCCGAGCAGCTCAAAATGGGCTTTCATGCAGCTCAAAATGCATTTAAAACAATTCAGCACTTACAACATGGACTGGACCAGGAGGTGAGCAGCCTTAAGTGAAGCAGAGACAAAAGAGAATTCTGTCAGGTGAAGGCCACTCATACACTGTAAACGTTCACATGCATTTTTCTTTTATTGCTTTTGCTCTTTCTGTTTAAAATTAAAACTGACAACGCTTTTTATTTCCCCTTCTTCGTATATCAGAGAACTTTCGCTCGTGCCATACCGTCTGGTGGTGATTCACGAAGTATGTCTATGCTGGATTTGAGCTCCTCCTGTAGGTCGGATGGGAGAAGCGCCAAAGCAATCTCTAGGCCTCGGAGTCTGTTTAAACAAGCCAAAGAATTTCAATTGTCAAGGCCCTTTCTACAGACTGCAGGAAAAGGTAACACGCAAAGGTGAATCGAATCACTCACACTGCATCGTAAGATTCGCAGCTGAGGTTGGTGGGGATCACTAACAGAAGCGAAGGCTCGAAGCTGGCCAGCAGCACCACGAGATTGACTTGGAACCACAGCTCGTAGTCGCTGGTTTGGAAGGTGGGGAACTCGGGAGCCAGAGCCGTCAAAGTCATATTCAGCATTGTGTCTCGGACAGCCGTGTTTACGATGAAGCTGACGTTTTTCTGGTGGTGAGAGAAACAGAGATGCTTTAGAACCACACAAGGAAGTTCCTGCAAGCTTGCTCCTTCAAAAACATTACTGGCACAATAAAGCGTGAGATAAAAACAACGCACCTCCTTGGTGACTTCCACGAATGCTTCAAAGAACTGTTCGAGCTGCGTTTCGTCTCGAGATTCCAGGATGCTGCCTAGCACCTCCTTCACCACGGCCTCATTTCCCAGGGCACCCGTGGATGGATCCAACAGCAGCTCCGCTTTCTGGTCAGGTGAGAGGGACTCCAGAGCTTCCAGCTAAGGTGAACACAAACCCCACCACCAAGGACACAGTACATGACTTTCGGTGCTCTGCTCCCCGGCCCTCGGTGAGCTCGGGTGGCAGTGCAGCCCAAGGGCCGGAGACCAAAGCCCCGTGACAACAGCAACGGAAAAAGGATGTGCGTATTTTACCAGTGTGACGTTCAAGTCCTTAAGGTCGGAGTAACTGGCCGCCGTCGAGAAAAGACCCAGGTTGATGTTCAGCCACTGGGCATCCCTTTGAGCGTTCTGTCCGCAAGCTGTTTTTAAAGAAAGGTTTGGAGGCAGGTTAAGATTCCGGACCAACAGATATTTGCAAATACGGCTTGCTGTTCCTGCGATGGATTAACACTGGAAGCACAGTAACCTTGCGTGTTGAATTGGGTGGCAAAATCCTTGAGGTGCTTCACCAGAACCTGGGTGATTTCCTGGATCCTGAGGGTCGCCATTTTGGAGAACACCATGCCCAGTCCTTTGACGCTGCAACAGAAAGGCAGAGAGGGTGATGAGGGTCACGTGTTGGCAGAGTTCTGCTTCCTCCCGGTATCCAAGGTGGCAGAGGCACTCACATCACGCGGTAGTCGGTGCAGTTTATGTCAGCTGTGACTGTAACTAGCATTTCCGCCGTGAAACTGGGGAGGATTGGGGTGAGCTTCACGGTGAACCACACGACCCAGTCTACGGTCACATACTCCTGGAACACCGGTTGGATTATTACAAAGGTCCGGTTCATCATCACGTCTCTCACAGCAGTGGGGATAGCGTTGACCTGCTGAGACACAACCCGAGGAGCGTTAAAGACACTTCAATCACACTAGTTACGCGGGGCTAACCTGCGAGGATCCGCACGCCCAGACATCTTAATAATACATCGACTTGCCTCAGGAGATGTGGCCAGCGTCGTCAGAAACTCGTCGACGTTCTGGAAAGCGTCGCCTTCCTCCAGCCGGTCGAAAACAGCGTTGATCTGATCCGTGTTGTTCAGAGCCCCCGAAGTCAGTGTGAGTTTGGCAACTTGGGCGGGAGTCAGCAGATCCAAGGATCCAAACTGAAAGACAGCAAGCAGAGAGGTTATCACCGAGGAACATCAAACCGGCGACTGCTTAATTGACCGCCCGCACGGGCAGCTGAGGCAAGTTACTCACGCTGGAGAAATTTCCATTTAGAGTCTGAAGATCCTCCAAGGTGGCATAGTTGGAGAATCCGCCAAAGTTCCGCTCAAGCCAGTCGGCGCTGCTTGTGGTTTGGGAAAGACAGCCAGCATCTAGGTTGCGCACACAGCATCAACGAGCTCGTCAGAACCTCAATGAATTGTGAACCAGCTGAAATAGCTGCTAAAGCATGCCTAAAGCAGTGCGGCAATATACATGTCCGCTCAAGACAGTGGTGCGACTTCACATACCTGCTAGGTCACCCCTGGACAGGAAGGGAACGATGAATTGCTTGACCACCGCCTTCCTCAGCTCCACTCTCATGAGCAATGCTTGCGCGCCGAGAGCCCGCACCCTAAATCAATGAAAATCAGCGAGCGTTAGGGATTGCCACACTTTACACTGCCAAACCCCCTCTCCCGTTTCTAACGGCACTTGGTGCACTTACACGACTTGGTAGGTGACACAAGTGAAGTTCTTGGAGCTAAGGCAGGCAAGAAGGTCCACAGAGATTGCTGGCAGCAGCGGCCGAAGCTTTTCCGCAAACCAGCCGCCAACGAAGACTGCGTCTGACAGCTGCGTGGCGTCAAAGTTGTAGAGCACCACCTCTCCAATGGCGTCCAGGGCGTGAGTCGCAGACTGCGTTATGGCGAAGGTCTGTAACGGGAGTGGGACATGCCATTAGAAAGCTGCATGCAGCGCTTTATTGACCGCTCCAGAAAACAGGCATGTGGCCTACCTCGTTGGACTTGTCTGACAGAGCGTCTTTGAGCAATCCTGAATATTTCTGGAAGAAAAGCTTCCACGTCTCCACTGAGTAGAGTGTGCTGCTCGCCAGCTCGCAGGACAGCTGCGTGGCAAGGTCGCCGGCAGAAAGCGTCATAGCCTTGAAAGGAGAAGACACATTTGGCAGTTAGATGATGTATACATCTGACCGGGAATCACGTCTCACGGCAAAGAGAGGCGTTTGGCGTGAGTGCAAATGAACACTTACCGAGGAACAGGCATACTCAGGGATGTGCGATGCACAAAGATGACCTCCAGACTCAGTTGGACCGCTGCAAATTGCAAAGGCACATTTTCTCATTTCAAAAGCCAGTTCTGAAGCCAACCTCTGTTTTCGTTCAACAGTAAATCCAATACTCACTTTTGAAACCCTCCACACAGACTCTCTTCTGCAAAACAAGAAAAATCAATGAGGCACACAACTTCATAGCTAGCTACAATGTTTTGACAACTTCATACGATTCTGTTCATCCAGAGTTTTAGCTTCGAGTGATCTGACTCACCGTTCACTACTGTTTCTTTGCACTAATGAGAGAGAGAGAGAGAGAGAGAGAGAGAGAGAGAGAAAGAGAGAGAGAGAAAGAAAAATTAAAGCAGTTAAAAGAGGGATCTTCAATCCCGAGCAGCTCAAAATGGGCTTTCATGCAGCTCAAAATGCATTTAAAACAATTCAGCACTTACAACATGGACTGGACCAGGAGGTGAGCAGCCTTAAGTGAAGCAGAGACAAAAGAGAATTCTGTCAGGTGAAGGCCACTCATACACTGTAAACGTTCACATGCATTTTTCTTTTATTGCTTTTGCTCTTTCTGTTTAAAATTAAAACTGACAACGCTTTTTATTTCCCCTTCTTCGTATATCAGAGAACTTTCGCTCGTGCCATACCGTCTGGTGGTGATTCACGAAGTATGTCTATGCTGGATTTGAGCTCCTCCTGTAGGTCGGATGGGAGAAGCGCCAAAGCAATCTCTAGGCCTCGGAGTCTGTTTAAACAAGCCAAAGAATTTCAATTGTCAAGGCCCTTTCTACAGACTGCAGGAAAAGGTAACACGCAAAGGTGAATCGAATCACTCACACTGCATCGTAAGATTCGCAGCTGAGGTTGGTGGGGATCACTAACAGAAGCGAAGGCTCGAAGCTGGCCAGCAGCACCACGAGATTGACTTGGAACCACAGCTCGTAGTCGCTGGTTTGGAAGGTGGGGAACTCGGGAGCCAGAGCCGTCAAAGTCATATTCAGCATTGTGTCTCGGACAGCCGTGTTTACGATGAAGCTGACGTTTTTCTGGTGGTGAGAGAAACAGAGATGCTTTAGAACCACACAAGGAAGTTCCTGCAAGCTTGCTCCTTCAAAAACATTACTGGCACAATAAAGCGTGAGATAAAAACAACGCACCTCCTTGGTGACTTCCACGAATGCTTCAAAGAACTGTTCGAGCTGCGTTTCGTCTCGAGATTCCAGGATGCTGCCTAGCACCTCCTTCACCACGGCCTCATTTCCCAGGGCACCCGTGGATGGATCCAACAGCAGCTCCGCTTTCTGGTCAGGTGAGAGGGACTCCAGAGCTTCCAGCTAAGGTGAACACAAACCCCACCACCAAGGACACAGTACATGACTTTCGGTGCTCTGCTCCCCGGCCCTCGGTGAGCTCGGGTGGCAGTGCAGCCCAAGGGCCGGAGACCAAAGCCCCGTGACAACAGCAACGGAAAAAGGATGTGCGTATTTTACCAGTGTGACGTTCAAGTCCTTAAGGTCGGAGTAACTGGCCGCCGTCGAGAAAAGACCCAGGTTGATGTTCAGCCACTGGGCATCCCTTTGAGCGTTCTGTCCGCAAGCTGTTTTTAAAGAAAGGTTTGGAGGCAGGTTAAGATTCCGGACCAACAGATATTTGCAAATACGGCTTGCTGTTCCTGCGATGGATTAACACTGGAAGCACAGTAACCTTGCGTGTTGAATTGGGTGGCAAAATCCTTGAGGTGCTTCACCAGAACCTGGGTGATTTCCTGGATCCTGAGGGTCGCCATTTTGGAGAACACCATGCCCAGTCCTTTGACGCTGCAACAGAAAGGCAGAGAGGGTGATGAGGGTCACGTGTTGGCAGAGTTCTGCTTCCTCCCGGTATCCAAGGTGGCAGAGGCACTCACATCACGCGGTAGTCGGTGCAGTTTATGTCAGCTGTGACTGTAACTAGCATTTCCGCCGTGAAACTGGGGAGGATTGGGGTGAGCTTCACGGTGAACCACACGACCCAGTCTACGGTCACATACTCCTGGAACACCGGTTGGATTATTACAAAGGTCCGGTTCATCATCACGTCTCTCACAGCAGTGGGGATAGCGTTGACCTGCTGAGACACAACCCGAGGAGCGTTAAAGACACTTCAATCACACTAGTTACGCGGGGCTAACCTGCGAGGATCCGCACGCCCAGACATCTTAATAATACATCGACTTGCCTCAGGAGATGTGGCCAGCGTCGTCAGAAACTCGTCGACGTTCTGGAAAGCGTCGCCTTCCTCCAGCCGGTCGAAAACAGCGTTGATCTGATCCGTGTTGTTCAGAGCCCCCGAAGTCAGTGTGAGTTTGGCAACTTGGGCGGGAGTCAGCAGATCCAAGGATCCAAACTGAAAGACAGCAAGCAGAGAGGTTATCACCGAGGAACATCAAACCGGCGACTGCTTAATTGACCGCCCGCACGGGCAGCTGAGGCAAGTTACTCACGCTGGAGAAATTTCCATTTAGAGTCTGAAGATCCTCCAAGGTGGCATAGTTGGAGAATCCGCCAAAGTTCCGCTCAAGCCAGTCGGCGCTGCTTGTGGTTTGGGAAAGACAGCCAGCATCTAGGTTGCGCACACAGCATCAACGAGCTCGTCAGAACCTCAATGAATTGTGAACCAGCTGAAATAGCTGCTAAAGCATGCCTAAAGCAGTGCGGCAATATACATGTCCGCTCAAGACAGTGGTGCGACTTCACATACCTGCTAGGTCACCCCTGGACAGGAAGGGAACGATGAATTGCTTGACCACCGCCTTCCTCAGCTCCACTCTCATGAGCAATGCTTGCGCGCCGAGAGCCCGCACCCTAAATCAATGAAAATCAGCGAGCGTTAGGGATTGCCACACTTTACACTGCCAAACCCCCTCTCCCGTTTCTAACGGCACTTGGTGCACTTACACGACTTGGTAGGTGACACAAGTGAAGTTCTTGGAGCTAAGGCAGGCAAGAAGGTCCACAGAGATTGCTGGCAGCAGCGGCCGAAGCTTTTCCGCAAACCAGCCGCCAACGAAGACTGCGTCTGACAGCTGCGTGGCGTCAAAGTTGTAGAGCACCACCTCTCCAATGGCGTCCAGGGCGTGAGTCGCAGACTGCGTTATGGCGAAGGTCTGTAACGGGAGTGGGACATGCCATTAGAAAGCTGCATGCAGCGCTTTATTGACCGCTCCAGAAAACAGGCATGTGGCCTACCTCGTTGGACTTGTCTGACAGAGCGTCTTTGAGCAATCCTGAATATTTCTGGAAGAAAAGCTTCCACGTCTCCACTGAGTAGAGTGTGCTGCTCGCCAGCTCGCAGGACAGCTGCGTGGCAAGGTCGCCGGCAGAAAGCGTCATAGCCTTGAAAGGAGAAGACACATTTGGCAGTTAGATGATGTATACATCTGACCGGGAATCACGTCTCACGGCAAAGAGAGGCGTTTGGCGTGAGTGCAAATGAACACTTACCGAGGAACAGGCATACTCAGGGATGTGCGATGCACAAAGATGACCTCCAGACTCAGTTGGACCGCTGCAAATTGCAAAGGCACATTTTCTCATTTCAAAAGCCAGTTCTGAAGCCAACCTCTGTTTTCGTTCAACAGTAAATCCAATACTCACTTTTGAAACCCTCCACACAGACTCTCTTCTGCAAAACAAGAAAAATCAATGAGGCACACAACTTCATAGCTAGCTACAATGTTTTGACAACTTCATACGATTCTGTTCATCCAGAGTTTTAGCTTCGAGTGATCTGACTCACCGTTCACTACTGTTTCTTTGCACTAATGAGAGAGAGAGAGAGAGAGAGAGAGAGAGAGAGAGAAAGAGAGAGAGAGAAAGAAAAATTAAAGCAGTTAAAAGAGGGATCTTCAATCCCGAGCAGCTCAAAATGGGCTTTCATGCAGCTCAAAATGCATTTAAAACAATTCAGCACTTACAACATGGACTGGACCAGGAGGTGAGCAGCCTTAAGTGAAGCAGAGACAAAAGAGAATTCTGTCAGGTGAAGGCCACTCATACACTGTAAACGTTCACATGCATTTTTCTTTTATTGCTTTTGCTCTTTCTGTTTAAAATTAAAACTGACAACGCTTTTTATTTCCCCTTCTTCGTATATCAGAGAACTTTCGCTCGTGCCATACCGTCTGGTGGTGATTCACGAAGTATGTCTATGCTGGATTTGAGCTCCTCCTGTAGGTCGGATGGGAGAAGCGCCAAAGCAATCTCTAGGCCTCGGAGTCTGTTTAAACAAGCCAAAGAATTTCAATTGTCAAGGCCCTTTCTACAGACTGCAGGAAAAGGTAACACGCAAAGGTGAATCGAATCACTCACACTGCATCGTAAGATTCGCAGCTGAGGTTGGTGGGGATCACTAACAGAAGCGAAGGCTCGAAGCTGGCCAGCAGCACCACGAGATTGACTTGGAACCACAGCTCGTAGTCGCTGGTTTGGAAGGTGGGGAACTCGGGAGCCAGAGCCGTCAAAGTCATATTCAGCATTGTGTCTCGGACAGCCGTGTTTACGATGAAGCTGACGTTTTTCTGGTGGTGAGAGAAACAGAGATGCTTTAGAACCACACAAGGAAGTTCCTGCAAGCTTGCTCCTTCAAAAACATTACTGGCACAATAAAGCGTGAGATAAAAACAACGCACCTCCTTGGTGACTTCCACGAATGCTTCAAAGAACTGTTCGAGCTGCGTTTCGTCTCGAGATTCCAGGATGCTGCCTAGCACCTCCTTCACCACGGCCTCATTTCCCAGGGCACCCGTGGATGGATCCAACAGCAGCTCCGCTTTCTGGTCAGGTGAGAGGGACTCCAGAGCTTCCAGCTAAGGTGAACACAAACCCCACCACCAAGGACACAGTACATGACTTTCGGTGCTCTGCTCCCCGGCCCTCGGTGAGCTCGGGTGGCAGTGCAGCCCAAGGGCCGGAGACCAAAGCCCCGTGACAACAGCAACGGAAAAAGGATGTGCGTATTTTACCAGTGTGACGTTCAAGTCCTTAAGGTCGGAGTAACTGGCCGCCGTCGAGAAAAGACCCAGGTTGATGTTCAGCCACTGGGCATCCCTTTGAGCGTTCTGTCCGCAAGCTGTTTTTAAAGAAAGGTTTGGAGGCAGGTTAAGATTCCGGACCAACAGATATTTGCAAATACGGCTTGCTGTTCCTGCGATGGATTAACACTGGAAGCACAGTAACCTTGCGTGTTGAATTGGGTGGCAAAATCCTTGAGGTGCTTCACCAGAACCTGGGTGATTTCCTGGATCCTGAGGGTCGCCATTTTGGAGAACACCATGCCCAGTCCTTTGACGCTGCAACAGAAAGGCAGAGAGGGTGATGAGGGTCACGTGTTGGCAGAGTTCTGCTTCCTCCCGGTATCCAAGGTGGCAGAGGCACTCACATCACGCGGTAGTCGGTGCAGTTTATGTCAGCTGTGACTGTAACTAGCATTTCCGCCGTGAAACTGGGGAGGATTGGGGTGAGCTTCACGGTGAACCACACGACCCAGTCTACGGTCACATACTCCTGGAACACCGGTTGGATTATTACAAAGGTCCGGTTCATCATCACGTCTCTCACAGCAGTGGGGATAGCGTTGACCTGCTGAGACACAACCCGAGGAGCGTTAAAGACACTTCAATCACACTAGTTACGCGGGGCTAACCTGCGAGGATCCGCACGCCCAGACATCTTAATAATACATCGACTTGCCTCAGGAGATGTGGCCAGCGTCGTCAGAAACTCGTCGACGTTCTGGAAAGCGTCGCCTTCCTCCAGCCGGTCGAAAACAGCGTTGATCTGATCCGTGTTGTTCAGAGCCCCCGAAGTCAGTGTGAGTTTGGCAACTTGGGCGGGAGTCAGCAGATCCAAGGATCCAAACTGAAAGACAGCAAGCAGAGAGGTTATCACCGAGGAACATCAAACCGGCGACTGCTTAATTGACCGCCCGCACGGGCAGCTGAGGCAAGTTACTCACGCTGGAGAAATTTCCATTTAGAGTCTGAAGATCCTCCAAGGTGGCATAGTTGGAGAATCCGCCAAAGTTCCGCTCAAGCCAGTCGGCGCTGCTTGTGGTTTGGGAAAGACAGCCAGCATCTAGGTTGCGCACACAGCATCAACGAGCTCGTCAGAACCTCAATGAATTGTGAACCAGCTGAAATAGCTGCTAAAGCATGCCTAAAGCAGTGCGGCAATATACATGTCCGCTCAAGACAGTGGTGCGACTTCACATACCTGCTAGGTCACCCCTGGACAGGAAGGGAACGATGAATTGCTTGACCACCGCCTTCCTCAGCTCCACTCTCATGAGCAATGCTTGCGCGCCGAGAGCCCGCACCCTAAATCAATGAAAATCAGCGAGCGTTAGGGATTGCCACACTTTACACTGCCAAACCCCCTCTCCCGTTTCTAACGGCACTTGGTGCACTTACACGACTTGGTAGGTGACACAAGTGAAGTTCTTGGAGCTAAGGCAGGCAAGAAGGTCCACAGAGATTGCTGGCAGCAGCGGCCGAAGCTTTTCCGCAAACCAGCCGCCAACGAAGACTGCGTCTGACAGCTGCGTGGCGTCAAAGTTGTAGAGCACCACCTCTCCAATGGCGTCCAGGGCGTGAGTCGCAGACTGCGTTATGGCGAAGGTCTGTAACGGGAGTGGGACATGCCATTAGAAAGCTGCATGCAGCGCTTTATTGACCGCTCCAGAAAACAGGCATGTGGCCTACCTCGTTGGACTTGTCTGACAGAGCGTCTTTGAGCAATCCTGAATATTTCTGGAAGAAAAGCTTCCACGTCTCCACTGAGTAGAGTGTGCTGCTCGCCAGCTCGCAGGACAGCAGCGTGGCAAGGTCGCCGGCAGAAAGCGTCATAGCCTTGAAAGGAGAAGACACATTTGGCAGTTAGATGATGTATACATCTGACCGGGAATCACGTCTCACGGCAAAGAGAGGCGTTTGGCGTGAGTGCAAATGAACACTTACCGAGGAACAGGCATACTCAGGGATGTGCGATGCACAAAGATGACCTCCAGACTCAGTTGGACCGCTGCAAATTGCAAAGGCACATTTTCTCATTTCAAAAGCCAGTTCTGAAGCCAACCTCTGTTTTCGTTCAACAGTAAATCCAATACTCACCTTTGAAACCCTCCACACAGACTCTCTTCTGCAAAACAAGAAAAATCAATGAGGCACACAACTTCATAGCTAGCTACAATGTTTTGACAACTTCATACGATTCTGTTCATCCAGAGTTTTAGCTTCGAGTGATCTGACTCACCGTTCACTACTGTTTCTTTGCACTAATGAGAGAGAGAGAGAGAGAGAGAGAGAGAGAGAGAGAAAGAGAGAGAGAGAAAGAAAAATTAAAGCAGTTAAAAGAGGGATCTTCAATCCCGAGCAGCTCAAAATGGGCTTTCATGCAGCTCAAAATGCATTTAAAACAATTCAGCACTTACAACATGGACTGGACCAGGAGGTGAGCAGCCTTAAGTGAAGCAGAGACAAAAGAGAATTCTGTCAGGTGAAGGCCACTCATACACTGTAAACGTTCACATGCATTTTTCTTTTATTGCTTTTGCTCTTTCTGTTTAAAATTAAAACTGACAACGCTTTTTATTTCCCCTTCTTCGTATATCAGAGAACTTTCGCTCGTGCCATACCGTCTGGTGGTGATTCACGAAGTATGTCTATGCTGGATTTGAGCTCCTCCTGTAGGTCGGATGGGAGAAGCGCCAAAGCAATCTCTAGGCCTCGGAGTCTGTTTAAACAAGCCAAAGAATTTCAATTGTCAAGGCCCTTTCTACAGACTGCAGGAAAAGGTAACACGCAAAGGTGAATCGAATCACTCACACTGCATCGTAAGATTCGCAGCTGAGGTTGGTGGGGATCACTAACAGAAGCGAAGGCTCGAAGCTGGCCAGCAGCACCACGAGATTGACTTGGAACCACAGCTCGTAGTCGCTGGTTTGGAAGGTGGGGAACTCGGGAGCCAGAGCCGTCAAAGTCATATTCAGCATTGTGTCTCGGACAGCCGTGTTTACGATGAAGCTGACGTTTTTCTGGTGGTGAGAGAAACAGAGATGCTTTAGAACCACACAAGGAAGTTCCTGCAAGCTTGCTCCTTCAAAAACATTACTGGCACAATAAAGCGTGAGATAAAAACAACGCACCTCCTTGGTGACTTCCACGAATGCTTCAAAGAACTGTTCGAGCTGCGTTTCGTCTCGAGATTCCAGGATGCTGCCTAGCACCTCCTTCACCACGGCCTCATTTCCCAGGGCACCCGTGGATGGATCCAACAGCAGCTCCGCTTTCTGGTCAGGTGAGAGGGACTCCAGAGCTTCCAGCTAAGGTGAACACAAACCCCACCACCAAGGACACAGTACATGACTTTCGGTGCTCTGCTCCCCGGCCCTCGGTGAGCTCGGGTGGCAGTGCAGCCCAAGGGCCGGAGACCAAAGCCCCGTGACAACAGCAACGGAAAAAGGATGTGCGTATTTTACCAGTGTGACGTTCAAGTCCTTAAGGTCGGAGTAACTGGCCGCCGTCGAGAAAAGACCCAGGTTGATGTTCAGCCACTGGGCATCCCTTTGAGCGTTCTGTCCGCAAGCTGTTTTTAAAGAAAGGTTTGGAGGCAGGTTAAGATTCCGGACCAACAGATATTTGCAAATACGGCTTGCTGTTCCTGCGATGGATTAACACTGGAAGCACAGTAACCTTGCGTGTTGAATTGGGTGGCAAAATCCTTGAGGTGCTTCACCAGAACCTGGGTGATTTCCTGGATCCTGAGGGTCGCCATTTTGGAGAACACCATGCCCAGTCCTTTGACGCTGCAACAGAAAGGCAGAGAGGGTGATGAGGGTCACGTGTTGGCAGAGTTCTGCTTCCTCCCGGTATCCAAGGTGGCAGAGGCACTCACATCACGCGGTAGTCGGTGCAGTTTATGTCAGCTGTGACTGTAACTAGCATTTCCGCCGTGAAACTGGGGAGGATTGGGGTGAGCTTCACGGTGAACCACACGACCCAGTCTACGGTCACATACTCCTGGAACACCGGTTGGATTATTACAAAGGTCCGGTTCATCATCACGTCTCTCACAGCAGTGGGGATAGCGTTGACCTGCTGAGACACAACCCGAGGAGCGTTAAAGACACTTCAATCACACTAGTTACGCGGGGCTAACCTGCGAGGATCCGCACGCCCAGACATCTTAATAATACATCGACTTGCCTCAGGAGATGTGGCCAGCGTCGTCAGAAACTCGTCGACGTTCTGGAAAGCGTCGCCTTCCTCCAGCCGGTCGAAAACAGCGTTGATCTGATCCGTGTTGTTCAGAGCCCCCGAAGTCAGTGTGAGTTTGGCAACTTGGGCGGGAGTCAGCAGATCCAAGGATCCAAACTGAAAGACAGCAAGCAGAGAGGTTATCACCGAGGAACATCAAACCGGCGACTGCTTAATTGACCGCCCGCACGGGCAGCTGAGGCAAGTTACTCACGCTGGAGAAATTTCCATTTAGAGTCTGAAGATCCTCCAAGGTGGCATAGTTGGAGAATCCGCCAAAGTTCCGCTCAAGCCAGTCGGCGCTGCTTGTGGTTTGGGAAAGACAGCCAGCATCTAGGTTGCGCACACAGCATCAACGAGCTCGTCAGAACCTCAATGAATTGTGAACCAGCTGAAATAGCTGCTAAAGCATGCCTAAAGCAGTGCGGCAATATACATGTCCGCTCAAGACAGTGGTGCGACTTCACATACCTGCTAGGTCACCCCTGGACAGGAAGGGAACGATGAATTGCTTGACCACCGCCTTCCTCAGCTCCACTCTCATGAGCAATGCTTGCGCGCCGAGAGCCCGCACCCTAAATCAATGAAAATCAGCGAGCGTTAGGGATTGCCACACTTTACACTGCCAAACCCCCTCTCCCGTTTCTAACGGCACTTGGTGCACTTACACGACTTGGTAGGTGACACAAGTGAAGTTCTTGGAGCTAAGGCAGGCAAGAAGGTCCACAGAGATTGCTGGCAGCAGCGGCCGAAGCTTTTCCGCAAACCAGCCGCCAACGAAGACTGCGTCTGACAGCTGCGTGGCGTCAAAGTTGTAGAGCACCACCTCTCCAATGGCGTCCAGGGCGTGAGTCGCAGACTGCGTTATGGCGAAGGTCTGTAACGGGAGTGGGACATGCCATTAGAAAGCTGCATGCAGCGCTTTATTGACCGCTCCAGAAAACAGGCATGTGGCCTACCTCGTTGGACTTGTCTGACAGAGCGTCTTTGAGCAATCCTGAATATTTCTGGAAGAAAAGCTTCCACGTCTCCACTGAGTAGAGTGTGCTGCTCGCCAGCTCGCAGGACAGCAGCGTGGCAAGGTCGCCGGCAGAAAGCGTCATAGCCTTGAAAGGAGAAGACACATTTGGCAGTTAGATGATGTATACATCTGACCGGGAATCACGTCTCACGGCAAAGAGAGGCGTTTGGCGTGAGTGCAAATGAACACTTACCGAGGAACAGGCATACTCAGGGATGTGCGATGCACAAAGATGACCTCCAGACTCAGTTGGACCGCTGCAAATTGCAAAGGCACATTTTCTCATTTCAAAAGCCAGTTCTGAAGCCAACCTCTGTTTTCGTTCAACAGTAAATCCAATACTCACCTTTGAAACCCTCCACACAGACTCTCTTCTGCAAAACAAGAAAAATCAATGAGGCACACAACTTCATAGCTAGCTACAATGTTTTGACAACTTCATACGATTCTGTTCATCCAGAGTTTTAGCTTCGAGTGATCTGACTCACCGTTCACTACTGTTTCTTTGCACTAATGAGAGAGAGAGAGAGAGAGAGAGAGAGAGAGAAAGAGAGAGAGAGAAAGAAAAATTAAAGCAGTTAAAAGAGGGATCTTCAATCCCGAGCAGCTCAAAATGGGCTTTCATGCAGCTCAAAATGCATTTAAAACAATTCAGCACTTACAACATGGACTGGACCAGGAGGTGAGCAGCCTTAAGTGAAGCAGAGACAAAAGAGAATTCTGTCAGGTGAAGGCCACTCATACACTGTAAACGTTCACATGCATTTTTCTTTTATTGCTTTTGCTCTTTCTGTTTAAAATTAAAACTGACAACGCTTTTTATTTCCCCTTCTTCGTATATCAGAGAACTTTCGCTCGTGCCATACCGTCTGGTGGTGATTCACGAAGTATGTCTATGCTGGATTTGAGCTCCTCCTGTAGGTCGGATGGGAGAAGCGCCAAAGCAATCTCTAGGCCTCGGAGTCTGTTTAAACAAGCCAAAGAATTTCAATTGTCAAGGCCCTTTCTACAGACTGCAGGAAAAGGTAACACGCAAAGGTGAATCGAATCACTCACACTGCATCGTAAGATTCGCAGCTGAGGTTGGTGGGGATCACTAACAGAAGCGAAGGCTCGAAGCTGGCCAGCAGCACCACGAGATTGACTTGGAACCACAGCTCGTAGTCGCTGGTTTGGAAGGTGGGGAACTCGGGAGCCAGAGCCGTCAAAGTCATATTCAGCATTGTGTCTCGGACAGCCGTGTTTACGATGAAGCTGACGTTTTTCTGGTGGTGAGAGAAACAGAGATGCTTTAGAACCACACAAGGAAGTTCCTGCAAGCTTGCTCCTTCAAAAACATTACTGGCACAATAAAGCGTGAGATAAAAACAACGCACCTCCTTGGTGACTTCCACGAATGCTTCAAAGAACTGTTCGAGCTGCGTTTCGTCTCGAGATTCCAGGATGCTGCCTAGCACCTCCTTCACCACGGCCTCATTTCCCAGGGCACCCGTGGATGGATCCAACAGCAGCTCCGCTTTCTGGTCAGGTGAGAGGGACTCCAGAGCTTCCAGCTAAGGTGAACACAAACCCCACCACCAAGGACACAGTACATGACTTTCGGTGCTCTGCTCCCCGGCCCTCGGTGAGCTCGGGTGGCAGTGCAGCCCAAGGGCCGGAGACCAAAGCCCCGTGACAACAGCAACGGAAAAAGGATGTGCGTATTTTACCAGTGTGACGTTCAAGTCCTTAAGGTCGGAGTAACTGGCCGCCGTCGAGAAAAGACCCAGGTTGATGTTCAGCCACTGGGCATCCCTTTGAGCGTTCTGTCCGCAAGCTGTTTTTAAAGAAAGGTTTGGAGGCAGGTTAAGATTCCGGACCAACAGATATTTGCAAATACGGCTTGCTGTTCCTGCGATGGATTAACACTGGAAGCACAGTAACCTTGCGTGTTGAATTGGGTGGCAAAATCCTTGAGGTGCTTCACCAGAACCTGGGTGATTTCCTGGATCCTGAGGGTCGCCATTTTGGAGAACACCATGCCCAGTCCTTTGACGCTGCAACAGAAAGGCAGAGAGGGTGATGAGGGTCACGTGTTGGCAGAGTTCTGCTTCCTCCCGGTATCCAAGGTGGCAGAGGCACTCACATCACGCGGTAGTCGGTGCAGTTTATGTCAGCTGTGACTGTAACTAGCATTTCCGCCGTGAAACTGGGGAGGATTGGGGTGAGCTTCACGGTGAACCACACGACCCAGTCTACGGTCACATACTCCTGGAACACCGGTTGGATTATTACAAAGGTCCGGTTCATCATCACGTCTCTCACAGCAGTGGGGATAGCGTTGACCTGCTGAGACACAACCCGAGGAGCGTTAAAGACACTTCAATCACACTAGTTACGCGGGGCTAACCTGCGAGGATCCGCACGCCCAGACATCTTAATAATACATCGACTTGCCTCAGGAGATGTGGCCAGCGTCGTCAGAAACTCGTCGACGTTCTGGAAAGCGTCGCCTTCCTCCAGCCGGTCGAAAACAGCGTTGATCTGATCCGTGTTGTTCAGAGCCCCCGAAGTCAGTGTGAGTTTGGCAACTTGGGCGGGAGTCAGCAGATCCAAGGATCCAAACTGAAAGACAGCAAGCAGAGAGGTTATCACCGAGGAACATCAAACCGGCGACTGCTTAATTGACCGCCCGCACGGGCAGCTGAGGCAAGTTACTCACGCTGGAGAAATTTCCATTTAGAGTCTGAAGATCCTCCAAGGTGGCATAGTTGGAGAATCCGCCAAAGTTCCGCTCAAGCCAGTCGGCGCTGCTTGTGGTTTGGGAAAGACAGCCAGCATCTAGGTTGCGCACACAGCATCAACGAGCTCGTCAGAACCTCAATGAATTGTGAACCAGCTGAAATAGCTGCTAAAGCATGCCTAAAGCAGTGCGGCAATATACATGTCCGCTCAAGACAGTGGTGCGACTTCACATACCTGCTAGGTCACCCCTGGACAGGAAGGGAACGATGAATTGCTTGACCACCGCCTTCCTCAGCTCCACTCTCATGAGCAATGCTTGCGCGCCGAGAGCCCGCACCCTAAATCAATGAAAATCAGCGAGCGTTAGGGATTGCCACACTTTACACTGCCAAACCCCCTCTCCCGTTTCTAACGGCACTTGGTGCACTTACACGACTTGGTAGGTGACACAAGTGAAGTTCTTGGAGCTAAGGCAGGCAAGAAGGTCCACAGAGATTGCTGGCAGCAGCGGCCGAAGCTTTTCCGCAAACCAGCCGCCAACGAAGACTGCGTCTGACAGCTGCGTGGCGTCAAAGTTGTAGAGCACCACCTCTCCAATGGCGTCCAGGGCGTGAGTCGCAGACTGCGTTATGGCGAAGGTCTGTAACGGGAGTGGGACATGCCATTAGAAAGCTGCATGCAGCGCTTTATTGACCGCTCCAGAAAACAGGCATGTGGCCTACCTCGTTGGACTTGTCTGACAGAGCGTCTTTGAGCAATCCTGAATATTTCTGGAAGAAAAGCTTCCACGTCTCCACTGAGTAGAGTGTGCTGCTCGCCAGCTCGCAGGACAGCAGCGTGGCAAGGTCGCCGGCAGAAAGCGTCATAGCCTTGAAAGGAGAAGACACATTTGGCAGTTAGATGATGTATACATCTGACCGGGAATCACGTCTCACGGCAAAGAGAGGCGTTTGGCGTGAGTGCAAATGAACACTTACCGAGGAACAGGCATACTCAGGGATGTGCGATGCACAAAGATGACCTCCAGACTCAGTTGGACCGCTGCAAATTGCAAAGGCACATTTTCTCATTTCAAAAGCCAGTTCTGAAGCCAACCTCTGTTTTCGTTCAACAGTAAATCCAATACTCACCTTTGAAACCCTCCACACAGACTCTCTTCTGCAAAACAAGAAAAATCAATGAGGCACACAACTTCATAGCTAGCTACAATGTTTTGACAACTTCATACGATTCTGTTCATCCAGAGTTTTAGCTTCGAGTGATCTGACTCACCGTTCACTACTGTTTCTTTGCACTAATGAGAGAGAGAGAGAGAGAGAGAGAGAGAGAGAAAGAGAGAGAGAGAAAGAAAAATTAAAGCAGTTAAAAGAGGGATCTTCAATCCCGAGCAGCTCAAAATGGGCTTTCATGCAGCTCAAAATGCATTTAAAACAATTCAGCACTTACAACATGGACTGGACCAGGAGGTGAGCAGCCTTAAGTGAAGCAGAGACAAAAGAGAATTCTGTCAGGTGAAGGCCACTCATACACTGTAAACGTTCACATGCATTTTTCTTTTATTGCTTTTGCTCTTTCTGTTTAAAATTAAAACTGACAACGCTTTTTATTTCCCCTTCTTCGTATATCAGAGAACTTTCGCTCGTGCCATACCGTCTGGTGGTGATTCACGAAGTATGTCTATGCTGGATTTGAGCTCCTCCTGTAGGTCGGATGGGAGAAGCGCCAAAGCAATCTCTAGGCCTCGGAGTCTGTTTAAACAAGCCAAAGAATTTCAATTGTCAAGGCCCTTTCTACAGACTGCAGGAAAAGGTAACACGCAAAGGTGAATCGAATCACTCACACTGCATCGTAAGATTCGCAGCTGAGGTTGGTGGGGATCACTAACAGAAGCGAAGGCTCGAAGCTGGCCAGCAGCACCACGAGATTGACTTGGAACCACAGCTCGTAGTCGCTGGTTTGGAAGGTGGGGAACTCGGGAGCCAGAGCCGTCAAAGTCATATTCAGCATTGTATCTCGGACAGCCGTGTTTACGATGAAGCTGACGTTTTTCTGGTGGTGAGAGAAACAGAGATGCTTTAGAACCACACAAGGAAGTTCCTGCAAGCTTGCTCCTTCAAAAACATTACTGGCACAATAAAGCGTGAGATAAAAACAACGCACCTCCTTGGTGACTTCCACGAATGCTTCAAAGAACTGTTCGAGCTGCGTTTCGTCTCGAGATTCCAGGATGCTGCCTAGCACCTCCTTCACCACGGCCTCATTTCCCAGGGCACCCGTGGATGGATCCAACAGCAGCTCCGCTTTCTGGTCAGGTGAGAGGGACTCCAGAGCTTCCAGCTAAGGTGAACACAAACCCCACCACCAAGGACACAGTACATGACTTTCGGTGCTCTGCTCCCCGGCCCTCGGTGAGCTCGGGTGGCAGTGCAGCCCAAGGGCCGGAGACCAAAGCCCCGTGACAACAGCAACGGAAAAAGGATGTGCGTATTTTACCAGTGTGACGTTCAAGTCCTTAAGGTCGGAGTAACTGGCCGCCGTCGAGAAAAGACCCAGGTTGATGTTCAGCCACTGGGCATCCCTTTGAGCGTTCTGTCCGCAAGCTGTTTTTAAAGAAAGGTTTGGAGGCAGGTTAAGATTCCGGACCAACAGATATTTGCAAATACGGCTTGCTGTTCCTGCGATGGATTAACACTGGAAGCACAGTAACCTTGCGTGTTGAATTGGGTGGCAAAATCCTTGAGGTGCTTCACCAGAACCTGGGTGATTTCCTGGATCCTGAGGGTCGCCATTTTGGAGAACACCATGCCCAGTCCTTTGACGCTGCAACAGAAAGGCAGAGAGGGTGATGAGGGTCACGTGTTGGCAGAGTTCTGCTTCCTCCCGGTATCCAAGGTGGCAGAGGCACTCACATCACGCGGTAGTCGGTGCAGTTTATGTCAGCTGTGACTGTAACTAGCATTTCCGCCGTGAAACTGGGGAGGATTGGGGTGAGCTTCACGGTGAACCACACGACCCAGTCTACGGTCACATACTCCTGGAACACCGGTTGGATTATTACAAAGGTCCGGTTCATCATCACGTCTCTCACAGCAGTGGGGATAGCGTTGACCTGCTGAGACACAACCCGAGGAGCGTTAAAGACACTTCAATCACACTAGTTACGCGGGGCTAACCTGCGAGGATCCGCACGCCCAGACATCTTAATAATACATCGACTTGCCTCAGGAGATGTGGCCAGCGTCGTCAGAAACTCGTCGACGTTCTGGAAAGCGTCGCCTTCCTCCAGCCGGTCGAAAACAGCGTTGATCTGATCCGTGTTGTTCAGAGCCCCCGAAGTCAGTGTGAGTTTGGCAACTTGGGCGGGAGTCAGCAGATCCAAGGATCCAAACTGAAAGACAGCAAGCAGAGAGGTTATCACCGAGGAACATCAAACCGGCGACTGCTTAATTGACCGCCCGCACGGGCAGCTGAGGCAAGTTACTCACGCTGGAGAAATTTCCATTTAGAGTCTGAAGATCCTCCAAGGTGGCATAGTTGGAGAATCCGCCAAAGTTCCGCTCAAGCCAGTCGGCGCTGCTTGTGGTTTGGGAAAGACAGCCAGCATCTAGGTTGCGCACACAGCATCAACGAGCTCGTCAGAACCTCAATGAATTGTGAACCAGCTGAAATAGCTGCTAAAGCATGCCTAAAGCAGTGCGGCAATATACATGTCCGCTCAAGACAGTGGTGCGACTTCACATACCTGCTAGGTCACCCCTGGACAGGAAGGGAACGATGAATTGCTTGACCACCGCCTTCCTCAGCTCCACTCTCATGAGCAATGCTTGCGCGCCGAGAGCCCGCACCCTAAATCAATGAAAATCAGCGAGCGTTAGGGATTGCCACACTTTACACTGCCAAACCCCCTCTCCCGTTTCTAACGGCACTTGGTGCACTTACACGACTTGGTAGGTGACACAAGTGAAGTTCTTGGAGCTAAGGCAGGCAAGAAGGTCCACAGAGATTGCTGGCAGCAGCGGCCGAAGCTTTTCCGCAAACCAGCCGCCAACGAAGACTGCGTCTGACAGCTGCGTGGCGTCAAAGTTGTAGAGCACCACCTCTCCAATGGCGTCCAGGGCGTGAGTCGCAGACTGCGTTATGGCGAAGGTCTGTAACGGGAGTGGGACATGCCATTAGAAAGCTGCATGCAGCGCTTTATTGACCGCTCCAGAAAACAGGCATGTGGCCTACCTCGTTGGACTTGTCTGACAGAGCGTCTTTGAGCAATCCTGAATATTTCTGGAAGAAAAGCTTCCACGTCTCCACTGAGTAGAGTGTGCTGCTCGCCAGCTCGCAGGACAGCAGCGTGGCAAGGTCGCCGGCAGAAAGCGTCATAGCCTTGAAAGGAGAAGACACATTTGGCAGTTAGATGATGTATACATCTGACCGGGAATCACGTCTCACGGCAAAGAGAGGCGTTTGGCGTGAGTGCAAATGAACACTTACCGAGGAACAGGCATACTCAGGGATGTGCGATGCACAAAGATGACCTCCAGACTCAGTTGGACCGCTGCAAATTGCAAAGGCACATTTTCTCATTTCAAAAGCCAGTTCTGAAGCCAACCTCTGTTTTCGTTCAACAGTAAATCCAATACTCACCTTTGAAACCCTCCACACAGACTCTCTTCTGCAAAACAAGAAAAATCAATGAGGCACACAACTTCATAGCTAGCTACAATGTTTTGACAACTTCATACGATTCTGTTCATCCAGAGTTTTAGCTTCGAGTGATCTGACTCACCGTTCACTACTGTTTCTTTGCACTAATGAGAGAGAGAGAGAGAGAGAGAGAGAGAGAGAAAGAGAGAGAGAGAAAGAAAAATTAAAGCAGTTAAAAGAGGGATCTTCAATCCCGAGCAGCTCAAAATGGGCTTTCATGCAGCTCAAAATGCATTTAAAACAATTCAGCACTTACAACATGGACTGGACCAGGAGGTGAGCAGCCTTAAGTGAAGCAGAGACAAAAGAGAATTCTGTCAGGTGAAGGCCACTCATACACTGTAAACGTTCACATGCATTTTTCTTTTATTGCTTTTGCTCTTTCTGTTTAAAATTAAAACTGACAACGCTTTTTATTTCCCCTTCTTCGTATATCAGAGAACTTTCGCTCGTGCCATACCGTCTGGTGGTGATTCACGAAGTATGTCTATGCTGGATTTGAGCTCCTCCTGTAGGTCGGATGGGAGAAGCGCCAAAGCAATCTCTAGGCCTCGGAGTCTGTTTAAACAAGCCAAAGAATTTCAATTGTCAAGGCCCTTTCTACAGACTGCAGGAAAAGGTAACACGCAAAGGTGAATCGAATCACTCACACTGCATCGTAAGATTCGCAGCTGAGGTTGGTGGGGATCACTAACAGAAGCGAAGGCTCGAAGCTGGCCAGCAGCACCACGAGATTGACTTGGAACCACAGCTCGTAGTCGCTGGTTTGGAAGGTGGGGAACTCGGGAGCCAGAGCCGTCAAAGTCATATTCAGCATTGTATCTCGGACAGCCGTGTTTACGATGAAGCTGACGTTTTTCTGGTGGTGAGAGAAACAGAGATGCTTTAGAACCACACAAGGAAGTTCCTGCAAGCTTGCTCCTTCAAAAACATTACTGGCACAATAAAGCGTGAGATAAAAACAACGCACCTCCTTGGTGACTTCCACGAATGCTTCAAAGAACTGTTCGAGCTGCGTTTCGTCTCGAGATTCCAGGATGCTGCCTAGCACCTCCTTCACCACGGCCTCATTTCCCAGGGCACCCGTGGATGGATCCAACAGCAGCTCCGCTTTCTGGTCAGGTGAGAGGGACTCCAGAGCTTCCAGCTAAGGTGAACACAAACCCCACCACCAAGGACACAGTACATGACTTTCGGTGCTCTGCTCCCCGGCCCTCGGTGAGCTCGGGTGGCAGTGCAGCCCAAGGGCCGGAGACCAAAGCCCCGTGACAACAGCAACGGAAAAAGGATGTGCGTATTTTACCAGTGTGACGTTCAAGTCCTTAAGGTCGGAGTAACTGGCCGCCGTCGAGAAAAGACCCAGGTTGATGTTCAGCCACTGGGCATCCCTTTGAGCGTTCTGTCCGCAAGCTGTTTTTAAAGAAAGGTTTGGAGGCAGGTTAAGATTCCGGACCAACAGATATTTGCAAATACGGCTTGCTGTTCCTGCGATGGATTAACACTGGAAGCACAGTAACCTTGCGTGTTGAATTGGGTGGCAAAATCCTTGAGGTGCTTCACCAGAACCTGGGTGATTTCCTGGATCCTGAGGGTCGCCATTTTGGAGAACACCATGCCCAGTCCTTTGACGCTGCAACAGAAAGGCAGAAAGGGTGATGAGGGTCACGTGTTGGCAGAGTTCTGCTTCCTCCCGGTATCCAAGGTGGCAGAGGCACTCACATCACGCGGTAGTCGGTGCAGTTTATGTCAGCTGTGACTGTAACTAGCATTTCCGCCGTGAAACTGGGGAGGATTGGGGTGAGCTTCACGGTGAACCACACGACCCAGTCTACGGTCACATACTCCTGGAACACCGGTTGGATTATTACAAAGGTCCGGTTCATCATCACGTCTCTCACAGCAGTGGGGATAGCGTTGACCTGCTGAGACACAACCCGAGGAGCGTTAAAGACACTTCAATCACACTAGTTACGCGGGGCTAACCTGCGAGGATCCGCACGCCCAGACATCTTAATAATACATCGACTTGCCTCAGGAGATGTGGCCAGCGTCGTCAGAAACTCGTCCACGTTCTGGAAAGCGTCGCCTTCCTCCAGCCGGTCGAAAACAGCGTTGATCTGATCCGTGTTGTTCAGAGCCCCCGAAGTCAGTGTGAGTTTGGCAACTTGGGCGGGAGTCAGCAGATCCAAGGATCCAAACTGAAAGACAGCAAGCAGAGAGGTTATCACCGAGGAACATCAAACCGGCGACTGCTTAATTGACCGCCCGCACGGGCAGCTGAGGCAAGTTACTCACGCTGGAGAAATTTCCATTTAGAGTCTGAAGATCCTCCAAGGTGGCATAGTTGGAGAATCCGCCAAAGTTCCGCTCAAGCCAGTCGGCGCTGCTTGTGGTTTGGGAAAGACAGCCAGCATCTAGGTTGCGCACACAGCATCAACGAGCTCGTCAGAACCTCAATGAATTGTGAACCAGCTGAAATAGCTGCTAAAGCATGCCTAAAGCAGTGCGGCAATATACATGTCCGCTCAAGACAGTGGTGCGACTTCACATACCTGCTAGGTCACCCCTGGACAGGAAGGGAACGATGAATTGCTTGACCACCGCCTTCCTCAGCTCCGCTCTCATGAGCAATGCTTGCGCGCCGAGAGCCCGCACCCTAAATCAATGAAAATCAGCGAGCGTTAGGGATTGCCACACTTTACACTGCCAAACCCCCTCTCCCGTTTCTAACGGCACTTGGTGCACTTACACGACTTGGTAGGTGACACAAGTGAAGTTCTTGGAGCTAAGGCAGGCAAGAAGGTCCACAGAGATTGCTGGCAGCAGCGGCCGAAGCTTTTCCGCAAACCAGCCGCCAACGAAGACTGCGTCTGACAGCTGCGTGGCGTCAAAGTTGTAGAGCACCACCTCTCCAATGGCGTCCAGGGCGTGAGTCGCAGACTGCGTTATGGCGAAGGTCTGTAACGGGAGTGGGACATGCCATTAGAAAGCTGCATGCAGCGCTTTATTGACCGCTCCAGAAAACAGGCATGTGGCCTACCTCGTTGGACTTGTCTGACAGAGCGTCTTTGAGCAATCCTGAATATTTCTGGAAGAAAAGCTTCCACGTCTCCACTGAGTAGAGTGTGCTGCTCGCCAGCTCGCAGGACAGCAGCGTGGCAAGGTCGCCGGCAGAAAGCGTCATAGCCTTGAAAGGAGAAGACACATTTGGCAGTTAGATGATGTATACATCTGACCGGGAATCACGTCTCACGGCAAAGAGAGGCGTTTGGCGTGAGTGCAAATGAACACTTACCGAGGAACAGGCATACTCAGGGATGTGCGATGCACAAAGATGACCTCCAGACTCAGTTGGACCGCTGCAAATTGCAAAGGCACATTTTCTCATTTCAAAAGCCAGTTCTGAAGCCAACCTCTGTTTTCGTTCAACAGTAAATCCAATACTCACTTTTGAAACCCTCCACACAGACTCTCTTCTGCAAAACAAGAAAAATCAATGAGGCACACAACTTCATAGCTAGCTACAATGTTTTGACAACTTCATACGATTCTGTTCATCCAGAGTTTTAGCTTCGAGTGATCTGACTCACCGTTCACTACTGTTTCTTTGCACTAATGAGAGAGAGAGAGAGAGAGAGAGAGAGAAAGAGAGAGAGAGAAAGAAAAATTAAAGCAGTTAAAAGAGGGATCTTCAATCCCGAGCAGCTCAAAATGGGCTTTCATGCAGCTCAAAATGCATTTAAAACAATTCAGCACTTACAACATGGACTGGACCAGGAGGTGAGCAGCCTTAAGTGAAGCAGAGACAAAAGAGAATTCTGTCAGGTGAAGGCCACTCATACACTGTAAACGTTCACATGCATTTTTCTTTTATTGCTTTTGCTCTTTCTGTTTAAAATTAAAACTGACAACGCTTTTTATTTCCCCTTCTTCGTATATCAGAGAACTTTCGCTCGTGCCATACCGTCTGGTGGTGATTCACGAAGTATGTCTATGCTGGATTTGAGCTCCTCCTGTAGGTCGGATGGGAGAAGCGCCAAAGCAATCTCTAGGCCTCGGAGTCTGTTTAAACAAGCCAAAGAATTTCAATTGTCAAGGCCCTTTCTACAGACTGCAGGAAAAGGTAACACGCAAAGGTGAATCGAATCACTCACACTGCATCGTAAGATTCGCAGCTGAGGTTGGTGGGGATCACTAACAGAAGCGAAGGCTCGAAGCTGGCCAGCAGCACCACGAGATTGACTTGGAACCACAGCTCGTAGTCGCTGGTTTGGAAGGTGGGGAACTCGGGAGCCAGAGCCGTCAAAGTCATATTCAGCATTGTGTCTCGGACAGCCGTGTTTACGATGAAGCTGACGTTTTTCTGGTGGTGAGAGAAACAGAGATGCTTTAGAACCACACAAGGAAGTTCCTGCAAGCTTGCTCCTTCAAAAACATTACTGGCACAATAAAGCGTGAGATAAAAACAACGCACCTCCTTGGTGACTTCCACGAATGCTTCAAAGAACTGTTCGAGCTGCGTTTCGTCTCGAGATTCCAGGATGCTGCCTAGCACCTCCTTCACCACGGCCTCATTTCCCAGGGCACCCGTGGATGGATCCAACAGCAGCTCCGCTTTCTGGTCAGGTGAGAGGGACTCCAGAGCTTCCAGCTAAGGTGAACACAAACCCCACCACCAAGGACACAGTACATGACTTTCGGTGCTCTGCTCCCCGGCCCTCGGTGAGCTCGGGTGGCAGTGCAGCCCAAGGGCCGGAGACCAAAGCCCCGTGACAACAGCAACGGAAAAAGGATGTGCGTATTTTACCAGTGTGACGTTCAAGTCCTTAAGGTCGGAGTAACTGGCCGCCGTCGAGAAAAGACCCAGGTTGATGTTCAGCCACTGGGCATCCCTTTGAGCGTTCTGTCCGCAAGCTGTTTTTAAAGAAAGGTTTGGAGGCAGGTTAAGATTCCGGACCAACAGATATTTGCAAATACGGCTTGCTGTTCCTGCGATGGATTAACACTGGAAGCACAGTAACCTTGCGTGTTGAATTGGGTGGCAAAATCCTTGAGGTGCTTCACCAGAACCTGGGTGATTTCCTGGATCCTGAGGGTCGCCATTTTGGAGAACACCATGCCCAGTCCTTTGACGCTGCAACAGAAAGGCAGAGAGGGTGATGAGGGTCACGTGTTGGCAGAGTTCTGCTTCCTCCCGGTATCCAAGGTGGCAGAGGCACTCACATCACGCGGTAGTCGGTGCAGTTTATGTCAGCTGTGACTGTAACTAGCATTTCCGCCGTGAAACTGGGGAGGATTGGGGTGAGCTTCACGGTGAACCACACGACCCAGTCTACGGTCACATACTCCTGGAACACCGGTTGGATTATTACAAAGGTCCGGTTCATCATCACGTCTCTCACAGCAGTGGGGATAGCGTTGACCTGCTGAGACACAACCCGAGGAGCGTTAAAGACACTTCAATCACACTAGTTACGCGGGGCTAACCTGCGAGGATCCGCACGCCCAGACATCTTAATAATACATCGACTTGCCTCAGGAGATGTGGCCAGCGTCGTCAGAAACTCGTCCACGTTCTGGAAAGCGTCGCCTTCCTCCAGCCGGTCGAAAACAGCGTTGATCTGATCCGTGTTGTTCAGAGCCCCCGAAGTCAGTGTGAGTTTGGCAACTTGGGCGGGAGTCAGCAGATCCAAGGATCCAAACTGAAAGACAGCAAGCAGAGAGGTTATCACCGAGGAACATCAAACCGGCGACTGCTTAATTGACCGCCCGCACGGGCAGCTGAGGCAAGTTACTCACGCTGGAGAAATTTCCATTTAGAGTCTGAAGATCCTCCAAGGTGGCATAGTTGGAGAATCCGCCAAAGTTCCGCTCAAGCCAGTCGGCGCTGCTTGTGGTTTGGGAAAGACAGCCAGCATCTAGGTTGCGCACACAGCATCAACGAGCTCGTCAGAACCTCAATGAATTGTGAACCAGCTGAAATAGCTGCTAAAGCATGCCTAAAGCAGTGCGGCAATATACATGTCCGCTCAAGACAGTGGTGCGACTTCACATACCTGCTAGGTCACCCCTGGACAGGAAGGGAACGATGAATTGCTTGACCACCGCCTTCCTCAGCTCCACTCTCATGAGCAATGCTTGCGCGCCGAGAGCCCGCACCCTAAATCAATGAAAATCAGCGAGCGTTAGGGATTGCCACACTTTACACTGCCAAACCCCCTCTCCCGTTTCTAACGGCACTTGGTGCACTTACACGACTTGGTAGGTGACACAAGTGAAGTTCTTGGAGCTAAGGCAGGCAAGAAGGTCCACAGAGATTGCTGGCAGCAGCGGCCGAAGCTTTTCCGCAAACCAGCCGCCAACGAAGACTGCGTCTGACAGCTGCGTGGCGTCAAAGTTGTAGAGCACCACCTCTCCAATGGCGTCCAGGGCGTGAGTCGCAGACTGCGTTATGGCGAAGGTCTGTAACGGGAGTGGGACATGCCATTAGAAAGCTGCATGCAGCGCTTTATTGACCGCTCCAGAAAACAGGCATGTGGCCTACCTCGTTGGACTTGTCTGACAGAGCGTCTTTGAGCAATCCTGAATATTTCTGGAAGAAAAGCTTCCACGTCTCCACTGAGTAGAGTGTGCTGCTCGCCAGCTCGCAGGACAGCAGCGTGGCAAGGTCGCCGGCAGAAAGCGTCATAGCCTTGAAAGGAGAAGACACATTTGGCAGTTAGATGATGTATACATCTGACCGGGAATCACGTCTCACGGCAAAGAGAGGCGTTTGGCGTGAGTGCAAATGAACACTTACCGAGGAACAGGCATACTCAGGGATGTGCGATGCACAAAGATGACCTCCAGACTCAGTTGGACCGCTGCAAATTGCAAAGGCACATTTTCTCATTTCAAAAGCCAGTTCTGAAGCCAACCTCTGTTTTCGTTCAACAGTAAATCCAATACTCACCTTTGAAACCCTCCACACAGACTCTCTTCTGCAAAACAAGAAAAATCAATGAGGCACACAACTTCATAGCTAGCTACAATGTTTTGACAACTTCATACGATTCTGTTCATCCAGAGTTTTAGCTTCGAGTGATCTGACTCACCGTTCACTACTGTTTCTTTGCACTAATGAGAGAGAGAGAGAGAGAGAGAGAGAGAGAGAGAGAAAGAGAGAGAGAGAGAGAAAGAAAAATTAAAGCAGTTAAAAGAGGGATCTTCAATCCCGAGCAGCTCAAAATGGGCTTTCATGCAGCTCAAAATGCATTTAAAACAATTCAGCACTTACAACATGGACTGGACCAGGAGGTGAGCAGCCTTAAGTGAAGCAGAGACAAAAGAGAATTCTGTCAGGTGAAGGCCACTCATACACTGTAAACGTTCACATGCATTTTTCTTTTATTGCTTTTGCTCTTTCTGTTTAAAATTAAAACTGACAACGCTTTTTATTTCCCCTTCTTCGTATATCAGAGAACTTTCGCTCGTGCCATACCGTCTGGTGGTGATTCACGAAGTATGTCTATGCTGGATTTGAGCTCCTCCTGTAGGTCGGATGGGAGAAGCGCCAAAGCAATCTCTAGGCCTCGGAGTCTGTTTAAACAAGCCAAAGAATTTCAATTGTCAAGGCCCTTTCTACAGACTGCAGGAAAAGGTAACACGCAAAGGTGAATCGAATCACTCACACTGCATCGTAAGATTCGCAGCTGAGGTTGGTGGGGATCACTAACAGAAGCGAAGGCTCGAAGCTGGCCAGCAGCACCACGAGATTGACTTGGAACCACAGCTCGTAGTCGCTGGTTTGGAAGGTGGGGAACTCGGGAGCCAGAGCCGTCAAAGTCATATTCAGCATTGTGTCTCGGACAGCCGTGTTTACGATGAAGCTGACGTTTTTCTGGTGGTGAGAGAAACAGAGATGCTTTAGAACCACACAAGGAAGTTCCTGCAAGCTTGCTCCTTCAAAAACATTACTGGCACAATAAAGCGTGAGATAAAAACAACGCACCTCCTTGGTGACTTCCACGAATGCTTCAAAGAACTGTTCGAGCTGCGTTTCGTCTCGAGATTCCAGGATGCTGCCTAGCACCTCCTTCACCACGGCCTCATTTCCCAGGGCACCCGTGGATGGATCCAACAGCAGCTCCGCTTTCTGGTCAGGTGAGAGGGACTCCAGAGCTTCCAGCTAAGGTGAACACAAACCCCACCACCAAGGACACAGTACATGACTTTCGGTGCTCTGCTCCCCGGCCCTCGGTGAGCTCGGGTGGCAGTGCAGCCCAAGGGCCGGAGACCAAAGCCCCGTGACAACAGCAACGGAAAAAGGATGTGCGTATTTTACCAGTGTGACGTTCAAGTCCTTAAGGTCGGAGTAACTGGCCGCCGTCGAGAAAAGACCCAGGTTGATGTTCAGCCACTGGGCATCCCTTTGAGCGTTCTGTCCGCAAGCTGTTTTTAAAGAAAGGTTTGGAGGCAGGTTAAGATTCCGGACCAACAGATATTTGCAAATACGGCTTGCTGTTCCTGCGATGGATTAACACTGGAAGCACAGTAACCTTGCGTGTTGAATTGGGTGGCAAAATCCTTGAGGTGCTTCACCAGAACCTGGGTGATTTCCTGGATCCTGAGGGTCGCCATTTTGGAGAACACCATGCCCAGTCCTTTGACGCTGCAACAGAAAGGCAGAGAGGGTGATGAGGGTCACGTGTTGGCAGAGTTCTGCTTCCTCCCGGTATCCAAGGTGGCAGAGGCACTCACATCACGCGGTAGTCGGTGCAGTTTATGTCAGCTGTGACTGTAACTAGCATTTCCGCCGTGAAACTGGGGAGGATTGGGGTGAGCTTCACGGTGAACCACACGACCCAGTCTACGGTCACATACTCCTGGAACACCGGTTGGATTATTACAAAGGTCCGGTTCATCATCACGTCTCTCACAGCAGTGGGGATAGCGTTGACCTGCTGAGACACAACCCGAGGAGCGTTAAAGACACTTCAATCACACTAGTTACGCGGGGCTAACCTGCGAGGATCCGCACGCCCAGACATCTTAATAATACATCGACTTGCCTCAGGAGATGTGGCCAGCGTCGTCAGAAACTCGTCCACGTTCTGGAAAGCGTCGCCTTCCTCCAGCCGGTCGAAAACAGCGTTGATCTGATCCGTGTTGTTCAGAGCCCCCGAAGTCAGTGTGAGTTTGGCAACTTGGGCGGGAGTCAGCAGATCCAAGGATCCAAACTGAAAGACAGCAAGCAGAGAGGTTATCACCGAGGAACATCAAACCGGCGACTGCTTAATTGACCGCCCGCACGGGCAGCTGAGGCAAGTTACTCACGCTGGAGAAATTTCCATTTAGAGTCTGAAGATCCTCCAAGGTGGCATAGTTGGAGAATCCGCCAAAGTTCCGCTCAAGCCAGTCGGCGCTGCTTGTGGTTTGGGAAAGACAGCCAGCATCTAGGTTGCGCACACAGCATCAACGAGCTCGTCAGAACCTCAATGAATTGTGAACCAGCTGAAATAGCTGCTAAAGCATGCCTAAAGCAGTGCGGCAATATACATGTCCGCTCAAGACAGTGGTGCGACTTCACATACCTGCTAGGTCACCCCTGGACAGGAAGGGAACGATGAATTGCTTGACCACCGCCTTCCTCAGCTCCACTCTCATGAGCAATGCTTGCGCGCCGAGAGCCCGCACCCTAAATCAATGAAAATCAGCGAGCGTTAGGGATTGCCACACTTTACACTGCCAAACCCCCTCTCCCGTTTCTAACGGCACTTGGTGCACTTACACGACTTGGTAGGTGACACAAGTGAAGTTCTTGGAGCTAAGGCAGGCAAGAAGGTCCACAGAGATTGCTGGCAGCAGCGGCCGAAGCTTTTCCGCAAACCAGCCGCCAACGAAGACTGCGTCTGACAGCTGCGTGGCGTCAAAGTTGTAGAGCACCACCTCTCCAATGGCGTCCAGGGCGTGAGTCGCAGACTGCGTTATGGCGAAGGTCTGTAACGGGAGTGGGACATGCCATTAGAAAGCTGCATGCAGCGCTTTATTGACCGCTCCAGAAAACAGGCATGTGGCCTACCTCGTTGGACTTGTCTGACAGAGCGTCTTTGAGCAATCCTGAATATTTCTGGAAGAAAAGCTTCCACGTCTCCACTGAGTAGAGTGTGCTGCTCGCCAGCTCGCAGGACAGCAGCGTGGCAAGGTCGCCGGCAGAAAGCGTCATAGCCTTGAAAGGAGAAGACACATTTGGCAGTTAGATGATGTATACATCTGACCGGGAATCACGTCTCACGGCAAAGAGAGGCGTTTGGCGTGAGTGCAAATGAACACTTACCGAGGAACAGGCATACTCAGGGATGTGCGATGCACAAAGATGACCTCCAGACTCAGTTGGACCGCTGCAAATTGCAAAGGCACATTTTCTCATTTCAAAAGCCAGTTCTGAAGCCAACCTCTGTTTTCGTTCAACAGTAAATCCAATACTCACCTTTGAAACCCTCCACACAGACTCTCTTCTGCAAAACAAGAAAAATCAATGAGGCACACAACTTCATAGCTAGCTACAATGTTTTGACAACTTCATACGATTCTGTTCATCCAGAGTTTTAGCTTCGAGTGATCTGACTCACCGTTCACTACTGTTTCTTTGCACTAATGAGAGAGAGAGAGAGAGAGAGAGAGAGAGAGAGAGAAAGAGAGAGAGAGAGAGAAAGAAAAATTAAAGCAGTTAAAAGAGGGATCTTCAATCCCGAGCAGCTCAAAATGGGCTTTCATGCAGCTCAAAATGCATTTAAAACAATTCAGCACTTACAACATGGACTGGACCAGGAGGTGAGCAGCCTTAAGTGAAGCAGAGACAAAAGAGAATTCTGTCAGGTGAAGGCCACTCATACACTGTAAACGTTCACATGCATTTTTCTTTTATTGCTTTTGCTCTTTCTGTTTAAAATTAAAACTGACAACGCTTTTTATTTCCCCTTCTTCGTATATCAGAGAACTTTCGCTCGTGCCATACCGTCTGGTGGTGATTCACGAAGTATGTCTATGCTGGATTTGAGCTCCTCCTGTAGGTCGGATGGGAGAAGCGCCAAAGCAATCTCTAGGCCTCGGAGTCTGTTTAAACAAGCCAAAGAATTTCAATTGTCAAGGCCCTTTCTACAGACTGCAGGAAAAGGTAACACGCAAAGGTGAATCGAATCACTCACACTGCATCGTAAGATTCGCAGCTGAGGTTGGTGGGGATCACTAACAGAAGCGAAGGCTCGAAGCTGGCCAGCAGCACCACGAGATTGACTTGGAACCACAGCTCGTAGTCGCTGGTTTGGAAGGTGGGGAACTCGGGAGCCAGAGCCGTCAAAGTCATATTCAGCATTGTGTCTCGGACAGCCGTGTTTACGATGAAGCTGACGTTTTTCTGGTGGTGAGAGAAACAGAGATGCTTTAGAACCACACAAGGAAGTTCCTGCAAGCTTGCTCCTTCAAAAACATTACTGGCACAATAAAGCGTGAGATAAAAACAACGCACCTCCTTGGTGACTTCCACGAATGCTTCAAAGAACTGTTCGAGCTGCGTTTCGTCTCGAGATTCCAGGATGCTGCCTAGCACCTCCTTCACCACGGCCTCATTTCCCAGGGCACCCGTGGATGGATCCAACAGCAGCTCCGCTTTCTGGTCAGGTGAGAGGGACTCCAGAGCTTCCAGCTAAGGTGAACACAAACCCCACCACCAAGGACACAGTACATGACTTTCGGTGCTCTGCTCCCCGGCCCTCGGTGAGCTCGGGTGGCAGTGCAGCCCAAGGGCCGGAGACCAAAGCCCCGTGACAACAGCAACGGAAAAAGGATGTGCGTATTTTACCAGTGTGACGTTCAAGTCCTTAAGGTCGGAGTAACTGGCCGCCGTCGAGAAAAGACCAAGGTTGATGTTCAGCCACTGGGCATCCCTTTGAGCGTTCTGTCCGCAAGCTGTTTTTAAAGAAAGGTTTGGAGGCAGGTTAAGATTCCGGACCAACAGATATTTGCAAATACGGCTTGCTGTTCCTGCGATGGATTAACACTGGAAGCACAGTAACCTTGCGTGTTGAATTGGGTGGCAAAATCCTTGAGGTGCTTCACCAGAACCTGGGTGATTTCCTGGATCCTGAGGGTCGCCATTTTGGAGAACACCATGCCCAGTCCTTTGACGCTGCAACAGAAAGGCAGAAAGGGTGATGAGGGTCACGTGTTGGCAGAGTTCTGCTTCCTCCCGGTATCCAAGGTGGCAGAGGCACTCACATCACGCGGTAGTCGGTGCAGTTTATGTCAGCTGTGACTGTAACTAGCATTTCCGCCGTGAAACTGGGGAGGATTGGGGTGAGCTTCACGGTGAACCACACGACCCAGTCTACGGTCACATACTCCTGGAACACCGGTTGGATTATTACAAAGGTCCGGTTCATCATCACGTCTCTCACAGCAGTGGGGATAGCGTTGACCTGCTGAGACACAACCCGAGGAGCGTTAAAGACACTTCAATCACACTAGTTACGCGGGGCTAACCTGCGAGGATCCGCACGCCCAGACATCTTAATAATACATCGACTTGCCTCAGGAGATGTGGCCAGCGTCGTCAGAAACTCGTCCACGTTCTGGAAAGCGTCGCCTTCCTCCAGCCGGTCGAAAACAGCGTTGATCTGATCCGTGTTGTTCAGAGCCCCCGAAGTCAGTGTGAGTTTGGCAACTTGGGCGGGAGTCAGCAGATCCAAGGATCCAAACTGAAAGACAGCAAGCAGAGAGGTTATCACCGAGGAACATCAAACCGGCGACTGCTTAATTGACCGCCCGCACGGGCAGCTGAGGCAAGTTACTCACGCTGGAGAAATTTCCATTTAGAGTCTGAAGATCCTCCAAGGTGGCATAGTTGGAGAATCCGCCAAAGTTCCGCTCAAGCCAGTCGGCGCTGCTTGTGGTTTGGGAAAGACAGCCAGCATCTAGGTTGCGCACACAGCATCAACGAGCTCGTCAGAACCTCAATGAATTGTGAACCAGCTGAAATAGCTGCTAAAGCATGCCTAAAGCAGTGCGGCAATATACATGTCCGCTCAAGACAGTGGTGCGACTTCACATACCTGCTAGGTCACCCCTGGACAGGAAGGGAACGATGAATTGCTTGACCACCGCCTTCCTCAGCTCCGCTCTCATGAGCAATGCTTGCGCGCCGAGAGCCCGCACCCTAAATCAATGAAAATCAGCGAGCGTTAGGGATTGCCACACTTTACACTGCCAAACCCCCTCTCCCGTTTCTAACGGCACTTGGTGCACTTACACGACTTGGTAGGTGACACAAGTGAAGTTCTTGGAGCTAAGGCAGGCAAGAAGGTCCACAGAGATTGCTGGCAGCAGCGGCCGAAGCTTTTCCGCAAACCAGCCGCCAACGAAGACTGCGTCTGACAGCTGCGTGGCGTCAAAGTTGTAGAGCACCACCTCTCCAATGGCGTCCAGGGCGTGAGTCGCAGACTGCGTTATGGCGAAGGTCTGTAACGGGAGTGGGACATGCCATTAGAAAGCTGCATGCAGCGCTTTATTGACCGCTCCAGAAAACAGGCATGTGGCCTACCTCGTTGGACTTGTCTGACAGAGCGTCTTTGAGCAATCCTGAATATTTCTGGAAGAAAAGCTTCCACGTCTCCACTGAGTAGAGTGTGCTGCTCGCCAGCTCGCAGGACAGCAGCGTGGCAAGGTCGCCGGCAGAAAGCGTCATAGCCTTGAAAGGAGAAGACACATTTGGCAGTTAGATGATGTATACATCTGACCGGGAATCACGTCTCACGGCAAAGAGAGGCGTTTGGCGTGAGTGCAAATGAACACTTACCGAGGAACAGGCATACTCAGGGATGTGCGATGCACAAAGATGACCTCCAGACTCAGTTGGACCGCTGCAAATTGCAAAGGCACATTTTCTCATTTCAAAAGCCAGTTCTGAAGCCAACCTCTGTTTTCGTTCAACAGTAAATCCAATACTCACTTTTGAAACCCTCCACACAGACTCTCTTCTGCAAAACAAGAAAAATCAATGAGGCACACAACTTCATAGCTAGCTACAATGTTTTGACAACTTCATACGATTCTGTTCATCCAGAGTTTTAGCTTCGAGTGATCTGACTCACCGTTCACTACTGTTTCTTTGCACTAATGAGAGAGAGAGAGAGAGAGAGAGAGAGAGAGAAAGAGAGAGAGAGAAAGAAAAATTAAAGCAGTTAAAAGAGGGATCTTCAATCCCGAGCAGCTCAAAATGGGCTTTCATGCAGCTCAAAATGCATTTAAAACAATTCAGCACTTACAACATGGACTGGACCAGGAGGTGAGCAGCCTTAAGTGAAGCAGAGACAAAAGAGAATTCTGTCAGGTGAAGGCCACTCATACACTGTAAACGTTCACATGCATTTTTCTTTTATTGCTTTTGCTCTTTCTGTTTAAAATTAAAACTGACAACGCTTTTTATTTCCCCTTCTTCGTATATCAGAGAACTTTCGCTCGTGCCATACCGTCTGGTGGTGATTCACGAAGTATGTCTATGCTGGATTTGAGCTCCTCCTGTAGGTCGGATGGGAGAAGCGCCAAAGCAATCTCTAGGCCTCGGAGTCTGTTTAAACAAGCCAAAGAATTTCAATTGTCAAGGCCCTTTCTACAGACTGCAGGAAAAGGTAACACGCAAAGGTGAATCGAATCACTCACACTGCATCGTAAGATTCGCAGCTGAGGTTGGTGGGGATCACTAACAGAAGCGAAGGCTCGAAGCTGGCCAGCAGCACCACGAGATTGACTTGGAACCACAGCTCGTAGTCGCTGGTTTGGAAGGTGGGGAACTCGGGAGCCAGAGCCGTCAAAGTCATATTCAGCATTGTGTCTCGGACAGCCGTGTTTACGATGAAGCTGACGTTTTTCTGGTGGTGAGAGAAACAGAGATGCTTTAGAACCACACAAGGAAGTTCCTGCAAGCTTGCTCCTTCAAAAACATTACTGGCACAATAAAGCGTGAGATAAAAACAACGCACCTCCTTGGTGACTTCCACGAATGCTTCAAAGAACTGTTCGAGCTGCGTTTCGTCTCGAGATTCCAGGATGCTGCCTAGCACCTCCTTCACCACGGCCTCATTTCCCAGGGCACCCGTGGATGGATCCAACAGCAGCTCCGCTTTCTGGTCAGGTGAGAGGGACTCCAGAGCTTCCAGCTAAGGTGAACACAAACCCCACCACCAAGGACACAGTACATGACTTTCGGTGCTCTGCTCCCCGGCCCTCGGTGAGCTCGGGTGGCAGTGCAGCCCAAGGGCCGGAGACCAAAGCCCCGTGACAACAGCAACGGAAAAAGGATGTGCGTATTTTACCAGTGTGACGTTCAAGTCCTTAAGGTCGGAGTAACTGGCCGCCGTCGAGAAAAGACCCAGGTTGATGTTCAGCCACTGGGCATCCCTTTGAGCGTTCTGTCCGCAAGCTGTTTTTAAAGAAAGGTTTGGAGGCAGGTTAAGATTCCGGACCAACAGATATTTGCAAATACGGCTTGCTGTTCCTGCGATGGATTAACACTGGAAGCACAGTAACCTTGCGTGTTGAATTGGGTGGCAAAATCCTTGAGGTGCTTCACCAGAACCTGGGTGATTTCCTGGATCCTGAGGGTCGCCATTTTGGAGAACACCATGCCCAGTCCTTTGACGCTGCAACAGAAAGGCAGAGAGGGTGATGAGGGTCACGTGTTGGCAGAGTTCTGCTTCCTCCCGGTATCCAAGGTGGCAGAGGCACTCACATCACGCGGTAGTCGGTGCAGTTTATGTCAGCTGTGACTGTAACTAGCATTTCCGCCGTGAAACTGGGGAGGATTGGGGTGAGCTTCACGGTGAACCACACGACCCAGTCTACGGTCACATACTCCTGGAACACCGGTTGGATTATTACAAAGGTCCGGTTCATCATCACGTCTCTCACAGCAGTGGGGATAGCGTTGACCTGCTGAGACACAACCCGAGGAGCGTTAAAGACACTTCAATCACACTAGTTACGCGGGGCTAACCTGCGAGGATCCGCACGCCCAGACATCTTAATAATACATCGACTTGCCTCAGGAGATGTGGCCAGCGTCGTCAGAAACTCGTCCACGTTCTGGAAAGCGTCGCCTTCCTCCAGCCGGTCGAAAACCGCGTTGATCTGATCCGTGTTGTTCAGAGCCCCCGAAGTCAGTGTGAGTTTGGCAACTTGGGCGGGAGTCAGCAGATCCAAGGATCCAAACTGAAAGACAGCAAGCAGAGAGGTTATCACCGAGGAACATCAAACCGGCGACTGCTTAATTGACCGCCCGCACGGGCAGCTGAGGCAAGTTACTCACGCTGGAGAAATTTCCATTTAGAGTCTGAAGATCCTCCAAGGTGGCATAGTTGGAGAATCCGCCAAAGTTCCGCTCAAGCCAGTCGGCGCTGCTTGTGGTTTGGGAAAGACAGCCAGCATCTAGGTTGCGCACACAGCATCAACGAGCTCGTCAGAACCTCAATGAATTGTGAACCAGCTGAAATAGCTGCTAAAGCATGCCTAAAGCAGTGCGGCAATATACATGTCCGCTCAAGACAGTGGTGCGACTTCCCATACCTGCTAGGTCACCCCTGGACAGGAAGGGAACGATGAATTGCTTGACCACCGCCTTCCTCAGCTCCACTCTCATGAGCAATGCTTGCGCGCCGAGAGCCCGCACCCTAAATCAATGAAAATCAGCGAGCGTTAGGGATTGCCACACTTTACACTGCCAAACCCCCTCTCCCGTTTCTAACGGCACTTGGTGCACTTACACGACTTGGTATGTGCCACAAGTGAAGTTCTTGGAGCTAAGGCAGGCAAGAAGGTCCACAGAGATTGCTGGCAGGAGCGGCCGAAGCTTTTCCGCAAACCAGCCGCCAACGAAGACTGCGTCTGACAGCTGCGTGTCGTCAAAGTTGTAGAGCACCACCTCTCCAATGGCGTCCAGGGCGTGAGTCGCAGACTGCGTTATGGCGAAGGTCTGTAACGGGAGTGGGACATGCCATTAGAAAGCTGCATGCAGCGCTTTATTGACAGCTCCAGAAAACAGGCGTGTGGCCTACCTCGTTGGACTTGTCTGACGGAGCGTCTTTGAGCAATCCTGAATATTTCTGGAAGAAAAGCTTCCACGTCTCCACTGAGTAGAGTGTGCTGCTCGCCAGCTCGCAGGACAACAGCGTGGCAAGGTCGCCGGCAGACAGCGTCATAGCCTTGAAAGGAGAAGACACATTTGGCAGTTAGATGATGTATACATCTGACCGGGAATCACGTCTCACAGCAAAGAGAGGCGTTTGGCGTGAGTGCAAATGAACACTTACCGAGGAACAGGCATACTCAGGGATGTGCGATGCACAAAGATGACCTCCAGACTCAGTTGGACCGCTGCAAATTGAAAAGGCACATTTTCTCATTTCAAAAGCCAGTTCTGAAGCCAACCTCTGTTTTCGTTCAACAGTAAATCCAATACTCACCTTTGAAACCCTCCACACAGACTCTCTTCTGCAAAACAAGAAAAATCAATGAGGCACACAACTTCATAGCTAGCTACAATGTTTTGACAACTTCATACGATTCTGTTCATCCAGAGTTTTAGCTTTGAGTGATCTGACTCACCGTTCACTACTGTTTCTTTGCACTAATGAGAGAGAGAGAGAGAGAGAGAAAGAGAGAAAGAAAAATTAAAGCAGTTAAAAGAGGGATCTTCAATCCCGAGCAGCTCAAAATGGGCTTTTATGAAGCTCAAAATGCATTTAAAACAATTCAGCACTTACAACATGCACTGGACCAGGAGGTGAGCAGCCTTAAGTGAAGCAGAGACAAAAGAGAATTCTGTCAGGTGAAGGCCACTCATACACTGTAAACGTTCACATGCATTTTTCTTTTATTGCTTTTGCCCTTTCTGTTTAAAATTAAAACTGACAACGCTTTTTATTTCCCCTTCTTCGTATACCAGAGAACTTTCGCTCGTGCCATACCGTCTGGTGGTGATTCACGAAGTATGTCTATGCTGGATTTGAGCTCCTCCTGTAGGTCGGATGGGAGAAGCGCCAAAGCAATCTCTAGGCCTCGGAGTCTGTTTAAATAAGCCAAAGAATTTCAATTGTCAAGGCCCTTTCTACAGACTGCAGGAAAAGGTAACACGCAAAGGTGAATCGAATCACTCACACTGCATCGTAAGATTCGCAGCTGAGGTTGGTGGGGATCACTAACAGAAGTGAAGGCTCGAAACTGGCCAGCAGCACCACGAGATTGACTTGGAACCACAGCTCGTAGTCGCTGGTTTGGAAGGTGGGGAACTCGGGAGCCAGAGCCGTCAAAGTCATATTCAGCATTGTGTCTCGGACAGCCGTGTTTATGATGAAGCTGACGTTTTTCTGGTGGTGGGAGAAACAGAGATGCTTTAGAACCACACAAGGAAGTTCCTGCAAGCTTGCTCCTTCAAAAACATTGCTGGCACAATAAAGCGTGAGATTAAAACAACGCACCTCCTTGCTGACTTCCACAAACGCTTCAAAGAACTGTTCGAGCTGCGTTTCGTCTCGAGATTCCAGGATGCTGCCTAGCACCTCCTTCACCACGGCCTCATTTCCCAGGGCACCCGTGGATGGATCCAACAGCAGCTCCGCTTTCTGGTCAGGTGAGAGGGACTCCAGAGCTTCCAGCTAAGGTGAACACAAACCCCAACACCAAGGACACAGTACATGACTTTCGGTGCTCTGCTCCCCGGCCCTCGGTGAGCTCGGGTGGCGGTGCAGCCCAAGGGCCGCAGACCAAAGCCCTGTGACAACAGCAACGGAAAAAGGATGTGCGTATTTTACCAGTGTGACGTTCAAGTCCTTAAGGTCGGAGTAACTGGCCGCCGTCGAGAAAAGACCCAGGTTGATGTTCAGCCACTGGGCATCCCTTTGAGTGTTCTGTCCGCAAGCTGTTTTTAAAGAAAGGTTTGAAGGCAGGTTAAGATTTCGGACCAACAGATATTTGCAAATACGGCTTGCTGTTCCTGCGATGGATTAACACTGGAAGCACAGTTACCTTGCGTGTTGAATTTGGTGGCAAAATCCTTGAGGTGCTTCACCAGAACCTGGGTGATTTCCTGGATCCTGAGGGTCCCCATTTTGGAGAACACCATGCCCAGTCCTTTGACGCTGCAACAGAAAGGCAGAGAGGGTGATGAGGGTCACGTGTTGGCAGAGTTCTGCTTCCTCCCGGTATCCAAGGTGGCAGAGGCACTCACATCACGCGGTAGTCGGTGCAGTTTATGTCAGCTGTGACTGTAACTAGCATTTCTGCTGTGAAACTGGGGAGGATTGGTGTGAGCTTCACGGTGAACCACACGACCCAGTCTACGGTCACAGATTCCTGGAACACCGGTTGGATTATTACAAAGGTCCGGTTCATCATCACGTCTCTCACAGCAGTTGGGATAGCGTTGACCTGCGGAGACACAACCCGAGGAGCATTAAAGACACTTCAATCACACCAGTTACGCGGGGCTAACCTGCTAGGCTTCCGCACGGCCAGGCATCTTAATAATACATCGACTTGCCTCAGGACCTGCTTCCAGCGTCGTCAGGAACTCGTCCACATTCTGGAAAGCGTTGCCATTCTCCAGCCGGTCAAACACGGCGTTGATCTGATCCGTGTTGTTCAGAGCCCCCGAGGTCAGTGTGAGTTCGGCTACTTGGGCGGGAGTCAGCAGATCCAAGGATCCAAACTGAAAGACAGCAAACAGAGAGGTTATCACCGAGGAACATTAAACCGTCGACTGCTTAGGCAAGTTACTCACGCTGGAGAAATTTCCATTTAGATTCTGAAGATCCTCCAAGGTGGCATATTTTGAGAATTGGCCAAAGTTCCGCTCAAGCCAGTCGGCGCTGCTTGCGGCTTGTGAAAGACAGCCAGCATCTAGGTTGCAAAAAACATTAAGGAAGCTCTTCCAAACATCACTGAATGTTGTGTAATTTAAATGTTTTGAAGATACATAAATTTATACTGTACCTGAGAGCTCTCTCGAGAGAAATGACAGAATGAAGCTTGAATAAATTGAGGCTTTTATTGTGTCATTAACCACATGCACTTGTTGATTAAGAGTTTCAACTCTATAAAATAAATAAAAATAAGTAGGTGTACATCCCCAATTTCAACATGTTTGTCTAGAAGTACAATACACTAAGTCTTACATTGTCTGGTAGGTGACACATGAAAAGTTGATCATGCTCATGTAAGATAAGTACTCTTTTGTGATGTATGGGAGGATTGGGATTAGTCTGACACACATCCATGACTGAACAAACTCCACATTCTGTGCATTGTCCACAGTCAATGTGTGCAAAGCTCCAAAGCTGTCTGCAATGTTCTCTGTGGAAGAAGCTCCCTGAAACAGAAATCATTTATATTGTTTTTCAATTAATTAAATAACTGATTAGGAAAAAAGTGAATAATCATTCAGGCTGTAAAGATAGTTGCACATTGCACCCCAAGTCACTTGTTCTGCCTCCGCCAAATCAGTTGTGAATATTTTAGTTTTCAGATATTGCAAGTATGAAAGCAAATTTAACAAATCAATAAATAAAACTTACTTAAATAAATCAACATAATTATTTTTTATGAAATGAGAAAAGCAGGCAGATTGAATCAGCAAATGCTTTCCAGCAAAAAGATAAAAGGTTTTAAATATGTTTTTCTTACGAGATAAACTAAGACATTAAGGGTTGACGTAATGATCTTTCCAAGCTCATATTGAAGCAAATGAAGTTCCTCTTGAGGGAAACTAGCATTGTTGGTTGATACACATTGTAGTTGACGTGTAGCTTTATCCACTGCATTTTGAATCTAGATATGAAAAAACAAAATTAAGCACCACAATTGGAATGCTGAAAAAGATGTCTGTATAAAGGGTTGTTTTACGGTCTCTTTCCTTAGTTTCTCCTTATGAAAATGCAGATTTAGTGTGATGTGCAGTACATATAGGAGTGAATGGAGAGTATTTTACACAATTTAATCGATTTGACAAGCGAACTTCCTTCTAAGGTGGGAAGTTTGTAACACGACAAAGCATTGTTGTTATAGGTTTACATTTGCCACCAACAAAGGAGTGGTGTACAGCAAATATTTCTGAAAACTTCAAGAAGTTGAATATGAAATCTATGTTTTCAACCTTATTACTTGTTATTGAAAGCAAGTGCACATATACAATTGTAAACTAAAGCTCCAACATAAAGCATTATTGTATAATTGCAACATTTGAACACAGTTCTGTTAAACACCATGCAAACACTATAAATGAGACTTCACCAACACATCAATCACTCCAGAGAATCAAAAAGTGATCAACAATTCAACTATCAATTCCCAGAAATGTAAACATTCAATAAGCGATTATTTGCACTTTCTCTTTGTTCCCTCGTGCTTATATCAAACAACTGTGCATGGTCATATAAAAGCATATTCGTCATTTTAAAAGCAGTCTCAATCGCAAAACTACTCCAGTGCAGCTAGGTTAAATCCTAACATGCGGCTGCCACAGTAAACGCACAACTATGAACCACAACGCTGCCTAGATGACGACGCCTCTTCTGCGCCTCCATTGCGGAACCCGACAGGACACCTTTGAAGGACAAAACTTTCTTGTTTTATCACAGTAAGCGTGGGCTACTCACAACAAGCGAGACGGTACAGGCAAGGGAGAATTAAATATCGGTCTTGTCTGTTGATAAATACGAGTGGTAACGTTTGACTACACAATAAGGAATCAGGTTGTCAGGGGCTTTACTAGTGGACCAGTGATTAGTGGACTAGGACTACAACACTGAAGCTTCGACGCGCCTGTCGCGCAATGCAACACACTCTCTAATGAAGCTTCGAATCGGGGCGTGTATTGGTTTCCCAGAGTCACGTGATCGAGGACAAACGAAGCCTCACTTTCTGTCCAATCACATGCGCGTTTCGCATTGCATGTCAGAAGGTTCGAACCCCAGGTCTAATTTAACAAGTCCTCGTCGGCTCAGTCTGGTTATTTGTCACTACTTATTCCATTTTTTTGTATTTGTAAAACCTGGTGTAGGTATTTGGGGTTAGGGTCAGGCGCGCAGATGGCACCGGGGGAAACATGACCCCCTCAGATCCCCTCATTCTCCCTACGAAAGGCGACAAACATCGGTAAATCTGAGGATTAATCCGGAGTCCCGCCGCTTCTTCAATTCAGAATCGGGTCGTAACGATCACCATTTCTTCTTTCAAAACCAAACAATGTATTGTAAGTATCCTATGCCTGTTTACTTCTCTCAGATGTGGCAGATTAGTTGTGTTATTTATTTGTATAGCTAGTCAGTTTTTGCTTTAACTTATTTTATTCTTGCATGTAATTTCATATAACTTTATTCAGAATGTGAGATGCTTTGTGTGTGAGGCGCTTATGTATGGAAGCAGCACATCATCCATTTAGCTCAAAGCAGCATCGCATATGATTACTTAAAAGAAGAACAGCCTCGCCTTCAGATCAATTTACTTTCCTTATAATGTACTTTGACTGATTTTGTGGTATTAAGTTTACAAATAATTTTAAACGCTTCAGTGGAATTCATCTGAGAATTACTTAATCCGACTAAAGACGTACATCAGTTTATAAATAACACAACGATGTTTATTACATTCAGTTGTTTCTTAAATAATAGGCCTTATATTAAGTCAGAGATAGATAGAAAAAAACACACACAAAAGTGAAATAAAGAAACCACTCACCAGAGAAGAGAAGTTCTTTAGGTTGGTTGTGTTGCAGTAGCCTGTTGTTCTGTAGTAGCAAAACACACAACGAGTGTGAGTGACATATACAACATATATCACTGTTTATTATTGCCGTTTATTCATTTAAATGAATTAAAGCACTCACACATTGGTCAGACTGCATGATCCTGTTTCAGGGAAAAGTCATAGATATATTATTATCAGATGGTATCTATTTTCCTCTTATTGTGAACAGTTCCTGTCCCTAAACTTATCTTGACATGCATATGAGAAGATCATTGGTATTTAATATGAGGTCTCCTTCAAAATGTTTATTTTGACATTACCTATCCACAAGAGGGCACTACATATACAGAATGAGTATGTGCTGTACAAATGTCTACTGTACATTAACTTTATTTTTTTTTTTATCGCTTTTATCTAGAGAGACTTGCAACGGGGAGAGCATTTCACATCTTGTCTTGTTTATACTGAGAGAATATTACCGAGCACATTTCACAATGATGTTCCTGACTTTGATATATTTAAAGTTTTGATGTAAAAAATCTCACCGTTTGCATGTGTTGGATTGCACTGAAAATGCAAAAAAAAATTTGTACAAATATTTATTGCCATTGTATTCATGTTTCAAATTAGTACATTCGCTGTAAGTGGTTTGTTAGTAGAGTTCCCAAGGATGCACTCTTCGTGGCTTTAGTAAATTCAAACATTCATATTTTAATGCCTTTGTTTTTTTTTGATAAGCAAATGTCTCTTACCTCTATGGTGCTCGGGGACACGGATGTTGCTGTTGAGAAGAAAAATGTATAAAGCTTACTAATATAAATGCACAGAAAGCAAATTAGGTAACATTGCAATAATGTTCCAAAAAAGCTTTAGCATAACACATTATTATTGAGTTGGCTACTAGGAAAATCAGTCTCATATATAAAATTTATTTTACAAGTGTTTGAGATGCATCTTATTTAAAAATGCATGTTTTTTTTTGGTGGGTATGGTAAGTTTATAGTAATTGTCCTTGCTGTTTGGTCAAAATGTAAGTCTATTGCATCTCTAGATTTGGTAACAGTTTTGTTGATGTCTTTTTAGTTTTGTATGCATATTTCTTTGTGTATGCTGTTTAAAGGTTTCACTGTACATGTAGAATGGCACGTTTTTAGAAGAATTTCAGATAAACGTATTTGTACATCAACGAAGTAACAGCATGAGAGGATATTTGAAGGTTTAAAGGTCTTTAAAGGGCATTCAAGGTCTCTACAAATGGGTCAAAATCTTCCAAGGTTTGTGTTTCTGTTCGCGTTTGTACAAATGTAACTTACTCATCCAGAAATGAGTTAAAGAGGTGGATTTTATATTCGATGTAGCGGTTACTTCATGAAGTCTGGTAGAGGAAGATGCATCCACACTAGGCTCTTCTTGCGTTGTATCAACAGTTATTGGTGTTAAGTGAGCAGCGGTAGTTTCTGGATCTTCTTGCGTTGTATCAACAGTTATTGGTGTTAAATGAGCAGCTGTAGTTTCTGGCTCTTCTTGCGTTGTATCAACAGTTATTGGTGTTAAGTGAGCAGCTGTTGTTTCTGGCTCTTCTTGCGTTGTATCAACAGTTATTGGTGTTAAATGAGAAGCTGTAGTGTCTGGCTTTTCTTGCGTTGTATCAACAGTTATTGGTGTTAAATGAGCAGCGGTAGTTTCTGGCTCTTCTTGCGTTGTATCAACAGTTATTGGTGTTAAATGAGCAGCTGTAGTTTCTGGCTCTTCTTGCGTTGTATCAACAGTTATTGGTGTTAAATGAGCAGGTGTAGTTTCTGGTTCTTCTTGAGTTGTATCAACAGTTATTGGTGTTAAATGAGCAGCTGTAGTTTCTGGCTCTTCTTGCGTTGTATCAACAGTTATTGGTGTTAAGTGAGCAGCGGTAGTTTCTGGCTCTTCTTGCGTTGTATCAACAGTTATTGGTGTTAAGTGAGCAGCGGTAGTTTCTGGCTCTTCTTGCGTTGTATCAACAGTTATTGGTGTTAAATGAGCAGCTGTAGTTTCTGGCTCTTCTTGCGTCGTATCAACAGTTATTGGTGTTAAATGAGCAGGTGTAGTTTCTGGTTCTTCTTGAGTTGTATCAACAGTTATTGCAGTTAAATGAGCAGCTGTAGTGTCTGGCTCTTCTTGTGTTGTATCAACAGTTATTGGTGTTAAATGAGCAGCTGTAGTATCTGGCTCTTCTTGAGTTGTATCAACAGTTATTGGTGTTAAATGAGCAGCGGTAGTTTCTGGCTCTTCTTGCGTTGTATCAACAGTTATTACGGTTAAATGAGCAGCTGTAGTGTCTGGCTCTTCTTGTGTTGTATCAACAGTTATTGCGGTTAAATGAGCAGCTGTAGTGTCTGGCTCTTCTTGAGTTGTATCAACAGTTATTGGTGTAAAATGAGCAGCTGTAGTTTCTGGCTCTTTTTGTGTTGTATCAACAGTTATTGCGGTTAAATGAGCAGCTGTAGTGTCTGGCTCTTCTTGAGTTGTATCAACAGTTATTGGTGTTAAATGAGCAGCTGTAGTGTCTGGCTCTTCTTGTGTTGTATCAACAGTTATTGGTGTTAAATGAGCAGGTGTAGTTTCTGGCTCTTCTTGAGTTGTATCAACAGTTATTGGTGTTAAATGAGCAGCTGTAGTGTCTGGCTCTTCTTGTGTTGTATCAACAGTTATTGGTGTTAAATGAGCAGCTGTAGTGTCTGGTTTTTCTTGAGTTGTATCAACAGTTATTGCGGTTAAATGAGCAGCTGTAGTGTCTGGCTCTTCTTGAGTTGTATCAACAGTTATTGATGTTAAATGAGCAGCTGTAGTGTCTGGCTCTTCTTGTGTTGTATCAACAGTTATTGGTGTTAAATGAGCAGCTGTAGTGTCTGGCTCTTCTTGTGTTGTATCAACAGTTATTGGTGTTAAATGAGCAGCTGTAGTGTCTGGCTCTTTTTGTGTTGTATCAACAGTTATTGGTGTTAAATGAGCAGCTGTAGTGTCTGGCTCTTCTTGTGTTGTATCAACAGTTATCGGTGTTAAATGAGCAGGTGTAGTTTCTGGCTCTTCTTGAGTTGTATCAACAGTTATTGGTGTTAAATGAGCAGCTGTAGTGTCTGGCTCTTCTTGTGTTGTATCAACAGTTATTGGTGTTAAATGAGCAGCTGTAGTGTCTGGTTTTTCTTGAGTTGTATCAACAGTTATTGCGGTTAAATGAGCAGCTGTAGTGTCTGGCTCTTCTTGTGTTGTATCAACAGTTATTGGTGTTAAATGAGCAGCTGTAGTGTCTGGCTCTTCTTGCGTTGTATCAACAGTTATTGGTGTTAAATGAGCAGCTGTAGTGTCTGGCTCTTCTTGAGTTGTATCAACAGTTATCGGTGTTAAATGAGCAGCTGTAGTGTCTGGCTCTTCTTGAGTTGTATCAACAGTTATCGGTGTTAAATGAGCAGCTTTAGTGTCTGGCTCTTCTTGTGTTGTATCAACAGTTATCGGTGTTAAATGAGCAGCTGTAGTGTCTGGCTCTTCTTGTGTTGTATCAACAGTTATTGCGGTTAAATGAGCAGCTGTAGTGTCTGGCTCTTCTTGAGTTGTATCAACAGTTATTGGTGTTAAATGAGCAGGTGTAGTTTCTGGCTCTTTTTGTGTTGTATCAACAGTTATTGGTGTTAAATGAGCAGCTGTAGTGTCTGGCTCTTCTTGTGTTGTATCAACAGTTATTGGTGTTAAATGAGCAGGTGTAGTTTCTGGCTCTTCTTGAGTTGTATCAACAGTTATTGGTGTTAAATGAGCAGCTGTAGTGTCTGGCTCTTCTTGTGTTGTATCAACAGTTATTGGTGTTAAATGAGCAGCTGTAGTGTCTGGTTTTTCTTGAGTTGTATCAACAGTTATTGCGGTTAAATGAGCAGCTGTAGTGTCTGGCTCTTCTTGTGTTGTATCAACAGTTATTGGTGTTAAATGAGCAGCTGTAGTGTCTGGCTCTTCTTGCGTTGTATCAACAGTTATTGGTGTTAAATGAGCAGCTGTAGTGTCTGGCTCTTCTTGAGTTGTATCAACAGTTATCGGTGTTAAATGAGCAGCTGTAGTGTCTGGCTCTTCTTGAGTTGTATCAACAGTTATCGGTGTTAAATGAGCAGCTGTAGTGTCTGGCTCTTCTTGTGTTGTATCAACAGTTATCGGTGTTAAATGAGCAGCTGTAGTGTCTGGCTCTTCTTGCGTTGTATCAACAGTTATCGGTGTTAAATGAGCAGCTGTAGTGTCTGGCTCTTCTTGAGTTGTATCAACAGTTATCGGTGTTAAATGAGCAGCTGTAGTGTCTGGCTGTACTTGTGTTGTATCAACAGTTATCGGTGTTAAATGAGCAGCTGTAGTGTCTGGCTCTTCTTGTGTTGTATCAACAGTTATCGGTGTTAAATGAGCAGCTGTAGTGTCGGGCTCTTCTTGTGTTGTATCAACAGTTATCGGTGTTAAATGAGCAGCTGTAGTGTCTGGCTCTTCTTGAGTTGTATCAACAGTTATTGGTGTTAAATGAGCAGCTGTAGTGTCTGGCTCTTCTTGTGTTGTATCAACAGTTATCGGTGTAAAATGAGCAGGTGTAGTGTCTGGCTCTTCTTGTGTTGTATCAACAGTTATTGAAGTTAAATGAAGAGCTGTAGTGTCTGGCTCTTCTTGTGTTGTATCAACAGTTATTGGTGTTAAATGAGCAGGTGTAGTTTCTGGCTCTTTTTGTTTTGTATCAACAGTTATTGGTGTTAAATGAGCAGCTGTAGTGTCTGGCTCTTCTTGAGTTGTATCAACAGTTATTGGTGTTAAATGAGCAGCTGTAGTGTCTGGCTCTTCTTGCGTTGTGTCAACAGTTATCGGTGTTAAATGAGCAGCTGTAGTGTCTGGCTCTTCTTGAGTTGTATCAACAGTTATTGGTGTTATATGAGCAGCTGTAGTGTCTGGCTCTTCTTGTGTTGTATCAACAGTTATTGGTGTTAAATGAGCAGCTGTAGTGTCTGGCTCTTCTTGAGTTGTATAAACAGTTATTGGTGCTAAATGAGCAGCGGTAGTGTCTGGCTCTTCTTGAGTTGTATCAACAGTTATTGGTGTTAAATGAGCAGCTGTAGTGTCTGGCTCTTCTTGTGTTGTATCAACAGTTATCGGTGTTAAATGAGCAGCTGTAGTGTCTGGCTCATCTTGTGTTGTATCAACAGTTATTGGTGTTAAATGAGCAGCTGTAGTGTCTGGCTCTTCTTGTGTTGTATCAACAGTTATTGGTGTTAAATGAGCAGGTGTAGTTTCTGGCTCTTCTTGAGTTGTATCAACAGTTATTGGTGTTAAATGAGCAGCTGTAGTGTCTGGCTCTTCTTGAGTTGTATCAACAGTTATTGGTGCTAAATGAGCAGCGGTAGTGTCTGGCTCTTCTTGAGTTGTGTCAACAGTTATTGATGTTAAATGAGCAGCTGTAGTGTCTGGCTCTTCTTGTGTTGTATCAACAGTTATTGGTGTTAAATGAGCAGCTGTAGTGTCTGGCTCTTCTTGCGTTGTATCAACAGTTATTGGTGTTAAATGAGCAGCTGTAGTGTCTGGCTCTTCTTGCGTTGTATCAACAGTTATTGGTGTTAAATGAGCAGCTGTAGTGTCTGGCTCTTCTTTAGTTGTATCAACAGTTATCGGTGTTAAATGAGCAGCTGTAGTGTCTGGCTCTTCTTGAGTTGTATCAACAGTTATTGCGGTTAAATGAGCAGCTGTAGTGTCTGGCTCTTCTTGTGTTGTATCAACAGTTATTGGTGTTAAGTGAGCAGCTGTTGTTTCTGGCTCTTCTTGCGTTGTATCAACAGTTATTGGTGTTAAATGAGCAGCTGTAGTGTCTGGCTCTTCTTGCGTTGTATCAACAGTTATTGGTGTTAAATGAGCAGGTGTAGTTTCTGGCTCTTCTTGAGTTGTATCAACAGTTATTGGTGTTAAATGAGCAGCTGTAGTGTCTGGCTCTTCTTGAGTTGTATCAACAGTTATTGCGGTTAAATGAGCAGCTGTAGTGTCTGGCTCTTCTTGAGTTGTATCAACAGTTATTGCGGTTAAATGAGCAGCTGTAGTGTCTGGCTCTTCTTGTGTTGTATCAACAGTTATTGGTGTTAAATGAGCAGGTGTAGTTTCTGGCTCTTCTTGAGTTGTATCAACAGTTATTGGTGTTAAATGAGCAGCTGTAGTGTCTGGCTCTTCTTGAGTTGTATCAACAGTTATTGGTGCTAAATGAGCAGCGGTAGTGTCTGGCTCTTCTTGAGTTGTATCAACAGTTATTGGTGTTAAATGAGCAGCTGTAGTGTCTGGCTCTTCTTTAGTTGTATCAACAGTTATTGGTGTTAAATGAGCAGCTGTAGTTTCTGGCTCTTCTTGAGTTGTATCAACAGTTATTGGTGTTAAATGAGCAGCTGTAGTGTCTGGCTCTTCTTGTGTTGTATCAACAGTTATTGTTTTTAAATGAGAAGCTGTAGTGTCTGGCTCTTCTTGCGTTGTATCAACAGTTATTGCGGTTAAATGAGCAGCTGTAGTGTCTGGCTCTTCTTGCGTTGTGTCAACAGTTATTGGTGTTAAATGAGCAGCTGTAGTGTCTGGCTCTTCTTGAGTTGTATCAACAGTTATTGATGTTAAATGAGCAGGTTTAGTTTCTGGCTCTTCTTGAGTTGTATCAACAGTTATTGGTGTTAAATGAGCAGCTGTAGTGTCTGGCTCTTCTTGAGTTGTATCAACAGTTATTGATGTTAAATGAGCAGGTTTAGTTTCTGGCTCTTCTTGAGTTGTATCAACAGTTATTGGTGTTAAATCAGCAGCTGTAGTGTCTGGCTTTTCTTGAGTTGTATCAACAGTTATTGGTGTTAAATGAGCAGCTGTAGTGTCTGGCTCTTCTTGAGTTGTATCAACAGTTATTGGTGTTAAATGAGCAGGTGCAGTTTCTGGCTCTTCTTGAGTTGTATCAACAGTTATTGCGGTTAAATGAGCAGCTGTTGTTTCTGGCTCTTCTTGAGTTGTATCAACAGTTATTGGTGTTAAGTGAGCAGCTGTTGTTTCTGGCTCTTCTTGCGTTGTATCAACAGTTATTGGTGTTAAGTGAGCAGCTGTTGTTTCTGGCTCTTCTTGCGTTGTATCAACAGTTATTGGTGTTAAATGAGCAGCTGTAGTTTCTGGCTCTTCTTGCGTTGTATCAACAGTTATTGGTGTTAAATGAGCAGGTGTAGTTTCTGGCTCTTCTTGAGTTGTATCAACAGTTATTGGTGTTAAATGAGCAGCTGTAGTGTCTGGCTCTTCTTGAGTTGTATCAACAGTTATTGCGGTTAAATGAGCAGCTGTAGTGTCTGGCTCTTCTTGAGTTGTATCAACAGTTATTGGTGTTAAGTGAGCAGCTGTTGTTTCTGGCTCTTCTTGCGTTGTATCAACAGTTATTGGTGTTAAGTGAGCAGCTGTTGTTTCTGGCTCTTCTTGCGTTGTATCAACAGTTATTGCGGTTAAATGAGTAGCTGTTGTTTCTGGCTCTTCCTGAGTTGTATCAACAGTTATTGGTGTTAAATGAGCAGGTGTAGTTTCTGGCTCTTCTTGAGTTGTATCAACAGTTATTGGTGTTAAATGAGCAGCTGTTGTTTCTGGCTCTTCTTGTGTTGTATCAACAGTTATTGCGGTTAAATGAGCAGCAGTAGTGTCTGGCTCTTCTTGTGTTGTATCAACAGATATTGGCGTGAATAATACTGTTGTGTGTCCTTCAATCCTACTTCTTGGAAGGATTGCATTGGTTGTTGACGTTGGGGGGGTTAGTAGCTCAGTTGTCACAGGTCTGGTAGCGTTTTGTCCTATAACAGTATCTGGTGTTCTAACGGTTGGAAAATCATTTTTTGCTTGATTTCTTGTACTTGGTGCTCCAGGTGTAGCTGTTTGTGTGGAAGTTACTGTGGAGAAAGTTTAAGGAATGTGAGCATATTTCTTTTTGCACTGAATGTTCATTTTCCTTGTCACTTTCTTCTTATTATAATTTTTTGTTGATTTAGGATTAGAATCACAATCATTAAAAAAGCACAAGAATACACCAAAATAGTCAACAGTAAATGTTTGCTGGGTAATGAGAGGTACATTTCAAACCTATGTGAAATCCTGAATTAGAAACATAACAGAGATGTTAAATTCACTTTTATTCCTCTAGCAGTTTTATTACATTGTCCCTTGTTTTACAGCAGTCATTTTTGTACAAAAATGTTTTTAGTTGGACAGAGTAACTAGGCCCTCAGTAAGCAAACCTAGTAAGGTTACTAGAGTAATAATGGTAATGAACAATTACACTCTCAATTGATATCATCATCAGTTTCTGTGCTATTTGTTTCTTTACAGTTGTACTTTACATGTATTTCAGTTATGGAAAAATAATTCTTCTTCAGAAAATATATATTAATCTCATTCTTCATGTGGTCCATCTCATGCTGTCTGCTGTGGTATTGTAACTGGTGTGTTGTTTCTTGTTGTTGCATGGCTTCCTCTTGTCAAGGTGAAGCTCAAGACGTAGATGTTTTTATTCGTTTTGTAAGCAGGAGTTTTCCAAGTCAAGGTCTGTCAGTCTCTGATGTCCTCGAGACTTCATTAAAGCGGTGCTTAGTTTGAGTCTCCCAAAACTCCCAAAAATCTGATCCAGGCTATGACTGTGGTCTGAATTTGTTTGGAATTATTCAGGTAATGATGGAAAATGTCTATTGTAATTCCTCAGTTCAGAATCTCTCTGGCCACAGACCGTAGATTTTCAGTTTGCTCTGGTATGATCACTGGCCAAAACTCACTAAATTGCATAATCATCATCCAGGATAAGCCATATCAACATAATACGGTTGATTCTTACCTTAAATGTTGGTTAACTGTCTGATAATGGAATGGGCAAAAAATGTAGGAATGCTGTAACAGTCTGAACAAATGTGTGCTCTCCTATGCATGCCGCATTTTCTGGTTTACCAATCAGTTTGTATTTAATTTGCTGAATTCCAATACATCATTGCATTCCATAATTGTTGCTTTTATTTGATATGATATTTTGCAATTGTTTTGTTCAAATGTTTATAATAATAATAATAATGACATTTATTTTAGTAAAGCGCCTTTTTACGTTTCTCTCTGAAAGTGCTTTACAACTCAAGAAAACACAACATTTAAATGAACACACAAAATAAAGAAGTACACACATAAAAAATAAACAGCATGACATTGTAAATAAGAAATGACCAACAGTTAAAAGCAAGTCTAAAATCAAACGTTTTAAGACGATATTTAAAAATACCAAAAATGTTGCTTCCCCTATGTTACAGCTTTCCTTTATCTCAGTGGTAAGAGCTTTGTGTTAACCCAGCGTTTCTCAAACTGTGGGGCGCGCCCCACTGGTGGGGAATAGAGACGTGACAGGTGGGGCGCGCCAAACGTGAGGAAACGTTCATTTTTATGCCTTATATGGAAACGTGAGATCACATCTTCCGGAATTTTGTATTCATGGTTACAAATGAAATTGTAGTGAGGTAGGCGGGGCGAGAGCCGAGATTGGAGGCCGGTGCGTGAATGATAACGAGCGTCAGCTGTACGCGCACCGGTCTGGTATCACGGAGGAGATTATGAAGCATAAGTGGACGAGGACCGGACCGTCAGTAAGAGAGGATTCGCGGGTTCCCGCCTCCTTCCTTCCCTTCGTGGAACTTACACTGGTGCCGAAACCCAATAGTACGGTGCGCGTACAGCTGACGCTCACTATCATTCACGCACCGGCCTCGAATCCCGGCTCTCGTCCCCCTTACCTCGCTACAGAAATTTATAACCCTTTGAGCGGTATCCGGTTTGGTCCCATATATGGGATATTATTTCTGTGCCCCTGAGAATACGGTCCCAGATATTAGATTAAGAATGTTCAGTGACTGCCAGATTCAAATTGTGCTTTAGCGCGTTGGTTTGCGCTGAGCCAGATACGGACGGGCTCAGCGCTGTCATATATCACAACTATGCAGTGTTGTTAACCTAATAATGTTTATTTTAGGTTTCAGCCGTTTAAATACACATAAGCACAAGTAAAACAATACATTTGGAGTTTGTAAGATACACACTCATGTCTGTGGAAGCAGCAATAATAATCTATTCAAATTGACGACGTGTGTTATTCACATCAGACAAACATAGTGGAAGTAACTATAAAGTTTACAAGAGTTAAACTTCTCGGAGTTCACCGGCCAATTTCTTGCATGTATTTCGGGAGAAACTGATGACAGACAAATAAACTCTCTGAACTGCGTCGCAAAGAAACATGGTGGCACCCGTCTCACGTAGATCAAGATTATTTATAAATGACCAAACACATTCACTTACACATTTTTGAGAATCGGAATATCAGATAGTTGATGACGTGGTAAGCAAGTTTGTGAATATTTTGAAAGAAAAAAGGAAATTAAGGCGATCTATCATAAGGTGTTATTGTGGCTGCGGTGTGTCACGTGACAAATATGACGCGTTGCCATGGAAACATTAAGGGGTAATCATCACTAGTCTACATGCAGTCTATATTAAAAGAACATTAGATATGAGACCCCGAGAAAAATATAACCTGGAACCGAAGTGCCAAAATAACATGATATCGGCATATTAATTGTAACGGAACATATTTAAATGTTTTATATATTTTGTATTTTAGATACAACTTGTTACTCTGATACTACTTTTTAGTTCAATAATATGGAACATGTTAAGCTTGTTGCGCATTTCATTAGCATTGTGTTGGGGCGATGGGGGCAGGTGGGGCTTGAAAATTCCCCCTTGTCTAAAGTGGGGAATGACCAAAAAAGTTTGAGAACCACTGTGTTAACAGCACAAGGTTGTGGGTTTGATCCCAGGGGATTTCAGATACCTATGTATAAATGTATAGGATAATGCAATCTGAGTCGCTTTGGATAAAAGCATCTGCCAAATGACTAAATGTAATGCAAATGCAAGAGGGGGACAGGTGTTGGGCATGTACTAATTAACAAGCAATAACGAGGAAATGAGAGGACAGTAGCCTATGGCAAGCGAAATCAACAATTATTGCCTCTCTCCACATTAAACATGAGGTTCTGTCATGATCCTGCGACTAGACCAAGAGAAACCTGACATGATTTAGTAAACAGTTTGTTCAGTTATGTCTATTGTAAGTATTCATAATGTAGGTCTGCACATTCATATGTGAAATAGATGATTTAAAACTACTAATAATCATGATTATTTATATTTATTAAGCTTTACAGCCAATGCATGCGTTATAATCTGCCGCTCCTGAATGTCTGTTTTAAAACATCCTTTCATATCTACACTGCACCTTAAAAAGGAATAGTATTTGAACTGAAGATGATTATGTTTTAAACTTGGTTTTAGCACATTCAAATGTTGCTTCATTAATGATGTGAGGCAAATATCGGTTTAATAATAAAAAAGAAAAAGATTCAAAATAGAGGTCAATCGATTCATAGTTTATAACAATATAACAATAATTTAAACTATCGGCAGTAATCCCCACCGATAATTTTTCCTGGTTGTGTTTGATCCAGACACAGCAGGGAAAGCTCTACTGTGAAATGCGGTAAGATAGTACAGAGTAAAACAGCGACCTCTAGAGGCGCAAATAAAACTAATACTGACAGCCTATATGCTGCATTAATGAAGAACAGCAGTGTTTTTCGGCTTCAGTAGCCCATTAGCTTAAGAAGTTATAACAGGATGACAAAACTACATTTTATTATTGTATGTAGTTGCCAAACAGGCATGTGAACGACAATATATATTGTAAAATATTACGATAGATCTGTCATTCTAATATTCTAATTTGACTTTTTTTATTATTGTAAAAATTCCCTACTTCTAATTTATTCATACACTGGAGTATAATATTTATTAATATATTTAATATTTATGAGTTTTATTTGAAAGTACAACACATTTTAATGGTTCACTTCAAGCAATACAGTTTTTTATTGGAATAGTATACAATTCATTGCTATTTTACGTGTTATTTGTTATTTGAAATAAATCAATTAAAAAACTATTGGTAATTAATGGTTATCGGTAGGTACTAACCACCTTAGTTATCTTTATCGGTCGACATCAAATGAAAAACAAGCGTTTGTGTGTTTTTCTTACCTATACACAGGACAGACAGCAGAATCAATCTGCTGGTCATGATATTTCGTCTCATGTTGTTCTTAATTCTCTTGACACCTCATCATTCAGTATAGCTGCAAGAGATAACACACACGGGACCTTCTAGTACAGACATTCAACAAATATAATAAGATTTACAGTCTAAAAGATTCTAAAATATGCATATATCAAATAAGAGACTATTGTACTGAAAATGGGGGATAATAACATATAAGATACATTGTACAGGGTAGTAATATAGTAGAATATACTTATTAACAGATTGTATTTACACTTGAGCAAATGGATAATGTTGCACAAGTGTGAGCAAATTCATATCATTTGGCAAAAGTATTTCATTTGTGTGTTTTGTTTTAGATTCATTTTGTTCAATTGTGTAAACAGAGGAACATAATATTTCTGGAATTTCCTGGTAAAGAATAATAATATTATGTATTTTCATATGAAGCTGTCAAGTTAGTTTCCTTTATTTGGAGAGAACATGAAAATGCTATCTTTAGTAGGGTTGCTGAAAATAACTTATTTCATTGTTAATTATTTCAATAAGATCATTTAAAAGAAGCATCTAACATTTGGTGGGTCTATTGCATCTATCGCCTATTTTAATACGTTTTAGAAGAAAATCTATTTTAGAGAGTTTATTAAATAAGTTTGCTCATGGACGTTTAATGTAAAGATTGTTTATCTGTTTTTTTCATGGGATAAAGTATTCAGTTCAACCAAATATTAAATATGGAGATAAATCAAATCTCTTTAGCACTAGTGTTTATTATACACACATTCTGTAAAACAATCCCAACACTAAAATCTAAATTATAAGGAAACACACACTCAACTATGAATGAACGCTGTATGCCAAATGAGTAAATGTGATGATGGCAAAACTGACTGTGACGATGTTATTTAGTTCCATCTGAGAATATTTTTAAAAAATCTCGCAAAATTGATTTGAATGTTTCATAAAACAAATACACCCTGTAAAATTGCTTTTATTTCAACGCCTCATAAGAAGTTATCAATAAGCTTTTTTAATGTTGACTACTAACAGCAACAAACCATTGCTCAAATGTAAAACAGTAATTGGAAATGACTGATTGGTTTGATTGAAAAAAGAAAAGCACAAACTATATAAGCGCTGTGCAGCCGCACATGCATCCGAGCATCTATTCAGTACAACTGCACAAAACCTTCAGAAATAAAATCAGATTTGAGATGATGGCAGAGAGGTTTTCTTACCTGTGTCACAGCTCAGGTGAGTGACAGTGAAATGAATTGAAAGAGAGAGAGAGTGATTGAGTGTGTGTGTGTGTGTGTGTGCATGCGTGTGTGTGTGTGTGTGTGCATGCGTGTGTGTGTGTGCATGCGTGTGTGTGCGTGTGTGTGTGTGTGTGTGTGTGCGTGCGTTTCGGGTTCAGCAGGATTATTCAGATGAAATCAGCATCACAATGTGGGAAAACCTGACTGTAAATAACCCTGCGGTTCAGACAGCTGAACCTGATGATGTATGTCTCTAACTCAGCTGTCATAAAGGTGTGTGTGAGAGTTTGAGCTCATTCGTCAACATAACCCTAACCCAAGATAACCTTCACATCATTTATTCATCTTTGTTGTTTGTTGTTCATTGGAGTTAGTTCTCTGCATCTTAACTGCTACAGCATTGATCTAAAAATGTAAATGAACTTGAAATACAATGACTTTATGCTGTATATGAGTTGATCAGTGTAAATTCATGTTTACTAACGTAATTAATGTTAACAAATACAGATGATAGAAAATAAGATCCTCAGAGGTCAGTAGAAACTTTGTGTATTGAAGTGTGTGCAGCATTCTGCTTATGTAAATGAACTCTGTGAACACTAACACACACATCTGATATCACTCAGTGTGTAATGCGTGGTTAACGTTTGCTGTATTTTAATTTGTTTAATTCTTTGTAGATATAAAAGTGTTAGAATAATGAAAAGCTAACAACAATACTTAATGTGGCTGATATGCGATTGATTGACGTGTGTGAACGAGTCATGAAGTTAGGACATGATGTTCTGCATTAAATCACATCTCTCTCTCTCTCTCTTTCTCCTGTCAGGTTTCTGCAGGAATGTAGACATTCAGCTCATGGTTATTTACCAGATGTTTGTGAGCTGATTCACAGAAATCAGGGGACTGTATTTTCAAACACCTAAGAAGCAAACAGAATCACGCCCAAGATTTTTGAACAGGTTCCAGAATTGTTGGGCGTCTTCATATGGCCTCTTTACCAGAAGCTCCCCCCGCCTGAAGTTAGTTGTGTAACACTTAGAATAAGCACAGAAAGCACCAGTGGGATGCTCCATTATTTTGCACCCAATTGTTTAACATGATTGCTCATTGACTTTGGAAACAAACATAACTTTGACACACATTCTTATTTAGCAATGAATATAACAATGGACAACACAGATTGAGTTGCCAAAAACAAATACACATACACAAATTATTTGTAAATTAATAATACTAGATAAAAAATAATTGTTTACCGCGAGAACTGAAAATCCATTATGATTTATTTTACAGCTCTATTTTTGGCAACTCAATCTGTGTTGTCCATTGTTATATTCATTGCTTAATGAGAATGTGTGTCAAAGTTATGTTTTGGGGTATTTTATGCTTTAAATGATAGAAGGACAGTGGAGAGGAGACGGGAGCACCAGAATCAAACCCTGCGATGTGTCACATGCGTTATGTGTCAGCGCACTAACCACAAGGATGTTCACGCCAACAAATACGTGTCAAATTTATTAAAAAATGTTTCATGTTTCTGCATATGAACTGGAGGTGAACCATGATCTTCATCAATTCCTGACACTTTTATTTGAACAAACTGCTTTGATACAATCAAGTGAATGTGTGGAGAATAAATCACAATTCATACTCAGTATGGGAAGTATTTCAGTTCAAATGTTTTGTGGTTTTAAGTCAGTATTTTGTTTGCTCATTATGTGATCAATTCTGGTTTCGAATTCTCTTGCGGGAACACAATGACAGTGTTGTTATATGGTCTGTGAAGGCATCACCTGTTTTCAGCATTCAGAAATGTGCCTGAGGAGACAACAGAATAAGATTAGAACACTCGTCCCGTCAGTCACCAGATGACTCAAATGTTTCTCAGTTTGAGCTCCATGAACGTTTATGTCACGCGTGCGTAAAAGCATGTAAATGTACTCATCATTTGTTGACCCTCACCCTAGACCTCATGAAAAATCATAATAATCATAATTTGTGATGAGAATAATTGTGCAGGTCTTTATTTGTTGGGCAGGTTTGAATATGATGACAGTGTGTTTGTGTTCCATGAGTCACCGCTCCATGCTTCTGACCCGGCAGGGCTTCGCTCCGGACCCGTTCTGCCGGCTGACTGCCTCGCATTTCTGCTGTAACCTCATACATACCTCAAACGCATTTATTTACTTGTGATTTAAAAAATCTATGAACCACAAATATAAACTGCGGTTTAGTTTTTGTATGAACAATTTTATTCATTCATTCTGGTTTTTGGGGAAAAAAATGTGTTACTGTCATCGTGTAGTTATTTTATTTCAATTAATTAACTTTTCTTGATTTTCGTTGTTGCAAAGCAGCTTACATCATAAAAAGAAAAAAATGAATAAACAAAATCAAGATAATACATTGATGAAGGTTTTTAATTTTGTTGAACTATTCCTTTCGTAGTTCCTTCTACTGACTGATATGGACATTTTCAGAGAGCACAGAAAACATTCTTCTTTTTTTCATAATCATTAGGGAAAGAGAAATTATCTGCTATTTTTAGTAGGATTTGATATTGTTGGTACTATGAGTCTGGAATGTTGTTACCCTGAACAGCAAAGTGATGATGAAGATTTCTTTAAAAACAACAGAACTGCAGAGTTAACAGTTTAACAAGCGTGTGTTTTAGGATCGATTGGGATGAAACTTTCATATTTTCTTGCTCTGCTATTAAGAACAGTGAATTTCTGAACCAATTTACGCTTGTTAATAGTGGATTAAAATAATAATGTGATGAATTCTCTCACCTGTCTTCTATGGTTACAGTGTGTATAGCCTTGAGTATAAATGCATTAGTTTGTGAGACGGGGCAAGCAATGTATTCGCTTTTCCAGCAGAGAGCGGCAGACTCTAGTTTCACCTCTGATGACCATGAATTGATCCTATTTCGAATATGGGTTATATTGTTCTATTGACCTTTAACAACAGAGAATGACTAACAGAAGTCCCGAGTGACTACACCAAAACTTCAGTTATATTTTTTGAGTTATATACAGTTAGGCTTTTATCGTCGATCTCATCGTGACCACGCGGGAGAGGAAAAGACATCAGGTTCGCGAGGAACTAAGGATGGAGAATATCTTAACCAAAGGACATCTGCCACATGTCCCCTTCCTGCAATGACAGAAACAAAACAAAATAACCTCCCCTTCATCTTCCCATTAACAGGCAATAAAAACCCATCTCCACCAGGGACCTTTCAGAAAGGAAGTTTAGTGAAAAATCTAAGTATATATGAGGGAAATTCTGTGTTCCCTTTCTGTCGGTCTCTCGACGTTGTGTCGACAGAATGGGGTTTGACTTGAGAACCTACCTTCTCTGACTGACTTGAACAGGCCAATGAAAATTGGCGAATGAAATTTGCATGCCGGACTCCGCCCCCGGACATCCGGGTATAAAAGGGAGCCGGCGTGCCGCATTCATTCACCTTTTGTTCTTCGGAGCCTTCGCATCCTGATGCTGACGACTCTGCAGATACTATCTACGTGTTGCTGGTCTTACGACGTGGTGCAGCGGACTGTCCCTTTTCCTGTGACTTCCCCTGGGCGTCTCGGCAACTTCCAAGGCATCTCTCTAAAGAGCGAGCCCTTTTCAGGGCTTAATATTTCTTCAGCGCGGCATGTCCCGCTGTGCTCATGGGTGCGGCGCACTCATCGAGGAAGGGGACGGACACGATGTCTGCCTCGTGTGTCTGGGACTCCAGCACGCTGAGGCAGCGTTTGTGGATACATCTTGCCCGCACTGCGCGCGGATGGCTAGTCAGACGTTGCGTCACTGCGCGCGGATGGCTGTCCAGACGTTGCGTCACTGCGCGCGGATGGTAATTCAGACGTTGCGTTCACGGGTAGCTGCGTTCTTCCGAGAATCAGCCACCACCTCGAGTGCTTCCCGTTCTGCGGCAGCAGTGGCATCAGCCCTGCCGTCCGCTTCGGCGAGCACCGAGGGTGATCGGGGAATTACCGTGAGCCTCAATCCGTCAGCCATCGGCTCGCGGACCGTTCACGCCCCGCCTCGCTCGTCTGACCGTCTCGGAAAAGGCGGTACGCCGCCTTGTTCCTCCGTCACGTACTCGGACACGGGGCGTGACGACGATGAGATGTCGCTCGCAGCATCGGAGGGCGTCCTCTTGGCATCCGACCCTGACGATTCCTTAGAGCTTCCCCCTCCGGGGGGTCGAGCTCAGGATGAAGCGGACGTTGAGATGTCAACCATGCTTTCCCGGGCCGCGAGTGTTGGGCTGCAGTGCACCGCACTGCCAGGTAAGTCCGCCCAACGCACGTGGTATCTGGGGACCGGCCGTGACTAAGCCACGGTCGGCACCGGTACCATTCTTCCCGGAAGTGCATGAGAAGCTCAGTCGGACCTGGAACGCCCCTTCTCGGCGCGTGCACGTCAGACTAGCTCGGTCGCCCTGACTTCCCTCGATGACGGGGCAGCTGAGGGCTACGTCGACATCCCTCAGGTGGAACGTGCAGTCGCGGTGCACCTGTGCCAGCAGACAGCTGCCACCTGGAGAGATCGACCAAGGCTCCCTTCCAAGGCTTGTAAGTTTTCGGCATCGCTGGTGTCGAGGGCTTACAACGCTGCGGGTCAAGCTGCCTTGGCTCTTCGCGCCATGGCCATCCTGCAGGAGGCCAGGGCGTTGGAGGAGTTGCACGAGGGAAAGTCCGACCCTGGGCTACTGCCGCACTGCCACTGACCTCGCTCTTCGGGCGACAAAGGTGGCGGCGCGAGCCCTGGGGTCGTACGATGTCCACACTGGTGGTCCAGGAGAGACACCTTTGGCTGAACCTTGCACAGATGCGGGACGCTGAGAAGGTTCGCTTTCTCGGCGCTCCCATCGCGCAGGGTGGGCTGTTTGGTGATACGGTCGAGGGCAGCAGTTCTCGACTGTACAGAAGCAGACGGAGGCGATTCTGCCCCGCCGCGACCCGGCCGCCTATCGTCTGTCGAGGTCCCGCGCGGCGTCTGCTTCCCAGCAGCCCCGCCCCTCTCCGACTCAGACTCCGGCCCCAGCGCCCCCTGCACAGGCTGCCTCCCGGAGAAGGACGTCGAAGAGGAGAGCACCATCCCGTCACCAACCTCCGCGGAAGCAGAAGCGTTCCTGACGGGGTGAACCCAGGGAGATCGAGTTCACCGGGCCCGACCCTGGCAACTACATCGCTAGAGGGTCGGACTGGGACGGTGCCTGCCCCGTCCCAGCAACACCAGCCGGGTCCTTTTCAGGGCCTGGCGCCCACTTTCTCACAGAAAGAGCTTTCTCTCTCCCTGGGTCTTCTTCACAGCCGCTCTCACCCTCCGCAGGACGGTGTTCGGCAACCCCACGTTGTGTTTCGGCGAGACACACGGTTGGGTATACTCTCAGTGGCCACCAGCACCCTCAGTCAGACGGTGCGGTATGCCGCGATATCGCCCGACAGGCACCTCGGCAGAGCCGCTCTCCTCCCCGGGGTCCCCCCCGCGTCGAGGGAGCCGTACTGCCAGCCATCGAACCACCCCCCACGGGGGCAGTGAATCAGATCGAACCTCTGGTCCCCCTGTCTCGGTACCTGGGAGCCTGGTTGGCTCTTCCCAGACCGGCACGGTGGCTAGAGCGAACGATCCGTCTCGGCTATACGCACCCGGCGCATTCTGACGTCCGTCAGGCGTCAGGATTGGTTCATGGCGATCGACCTGAAGGACGCGTACTTCCATGTGTCCGTCCTCCCTCGTCACCGGCCGTTCCTACGGTTCGCTTTCGAGGGACAGGCATATCAGTACCGCGTCCTCCCATTTGGTCTGTCCCTGTCTCCTCGAGTCTTTACGAAGGTCGTGGAGGCCGCCCTCACTCCCCTCAGGGAGCAGGGGGTGCGCATACTCAACTATCTCGACGACTGGCTCATCTTGGCGCACTCGCGAGATCTGTTGTGTACACACAGGGACCTGGTGCTCCGGCACCTAGACCATTTGGGGTTACAGGTCAACCGAGAGAAGAGCAAGCTCTCCCCTGTGCAGAGCATCCTTTTCCTCGGTATGGAACTCGACTCTGTCTCCATGACTGCACGTCTTTCTTCCGAGCGTGCCCAGTCAGTGCTGACCTGCCTGAGGAACTTCAGGCAGCAGCCAGCGGTCCCGCTGAAACTTTTTCAGAGGCTCCTGGGACACATGGCGTCCTCGGCGGGGGTGGTCCCCCTCGGGTTGATGCACATGAGACCGCTACAGCACTGGCTACAGAGCAGAGTTCCTTGGAGTGCGTGGCACACCGGCAACAGGCGCGTCGCGATCACGCCCTTCTGCCGGCGCACCCTAACCCCATGGTCTTCAATGACCTTTCTGCGGACAGGGGTCCCTCTTGGGCAGGTTCGGGGCGCGTCGTGGTGACGACAGACGCCTCCCTGCAGGGTTGGGGTGCTGTGTGCAACGGGCACGCAGTGTCGGGTCTCTGGACGGGCCCCCGCCTGCGCTGGCATATCAATCGCCTAGAGTTGTTGGCGGTGCTGCTTGCACTGAGGAGGTTCCTTCCCCTCGTGCAGGACAAGCACGTGCTGGTCCGGTCGGACAGCATGACTGCCGTGGCATATATCAACCGACAGGGTGGTATTCGTTCACGGCAGCTATCGCAACTCGCCCGACGCCTCCTCCTGTGGAGCCAGCAGGTGACCAAGTCTCTGTTAGCCACGCACATCCCGGGCGACCTGAACCAGACAGCCGATGCGCTCTCTCGTCAGTCGACGCCCCGCGGAGAGTGGCGGCTCCACCCCCGCGCCAGCTCATTTGGGTGCAGTTCGGGCAGGCACAGGTGGACCTGTTCGCCTCCCTGGACACCACCCATTGCCCGCTTTGGTACTCCCTGACCGAGGGCCCCCTCGGCACGGATGCCCTGGCGCACAGCTGGCCGCGGGACAAGCGGAAGTACGCCTTCCCCCCAGTGAGCCTCATTGCACACGTCTTGTGCAAAGTCAGGGAAGAGGAGCATCAAGTGCTACTAGTTGCGCCTTACTGGCCCAACCGGACTTGGTTCTCGGAGCTAATGCTCCTGACGACAACTCCCCCCTGGCCGATTCCCCTGACGAAGGACTTCCTTTCTCAGGGGAAGGGCACGTTGTGGCATCCGAGTCCAGACCTCTGGAACCTCCATGTCTGGCCCCTGGACGGGACGAGGAGATCCTGAGTGGTCTACCCCCAGCGGTGGTAGAGACCATTGTTCAGGCTAGGGCCCCAGCCACGAGGCGGTTATACGCTTTTAAGTGGCGCCTCTTCTCGTCCTGGTGTTCTTCTCGTGGAGAAGACCCACGGATATGCTCGATCGGGAGCGTGCTGTCCTTCCTGCAGTCGAGACTCGAGAGCAATCTCTCCCCTTCCACGCTGACGGTGTATGTAGCCGCAATTGCCGCTCATCACAGGCCAGTTAGTGGGAAGTCTCTGGGACAGCACGACCTGGTCATTAGGTTCCTGAGGGGCGCGAGAAGGCTGAATCCGGCCCGTCCGCGCTCCGTTCCCTCTTGGGACCTCAATGTGGTCCTGGCGGGCCTCCAGAGGCCCCCCTTCGAGCCCCTCAGAGATGCCGCTCTTTCTCATCTCTCGATGAAGACGGCTCTCCTAGCGGCGCTCGCCAAGAGGGTAGGGGACCTACATGCATTTTTCGTGGCCACGGATTGCCTAGAGTTCGGGCCTGGTCAATCTCACGTTATCCTGAGACCCCGGCCTGGCTACGTGCCCGAAGTTCCCACCACTCCCTTTCGGGACCAGGTGGTGAACCTGCGGGCGCTCCCTTCTCGGGAGGAAGACCCAACCCCTTCCGTGTTGTGTCCAGTGCGCGCGCTGCGCCTCTGCCTGGACTGCACGCAGAGCGTCTGGAGCTCTGAGCAGCTTGTTTGTCTGTTTTGGGAGGTCAGCACAAGGGGAGGGCTGTCTCCAAACAGAGGTTGGCGCACTGGATCGTGGACGCCATCAATGGCTTACCGATCACAGGATCTCCCGTGCCCGCTTGCAGTGAGGGCACACTCCACCAGGGGTGTGGCCTCCTCGTGGGCACTGGCTCAGAGCGCCCCTCTGGCAGACGTATGTAGAGCTGCGGGTTGGGCTACGCCCGGCACCTTCGCGAGGTTCTACAGCCTCCGCGTGGAACCGGTATCAGCCAGAGTCTTACGAAGCACCGCCAGGTAAGTCCGGCAGCCGGTGGGCGTACGCCTGCGATAGCACTCCTCCATAGGTGAGACGTGGTGCTATCCAGCCTCCCCTCTTCCCCCCACGTGGGCGAAGAGTAGGCATTCCATCCATCACTAAGCACTCCTCGGCGTCGGGCTCGGCGGAGCAGCCCTGCCTCCCTTGGCCTGTTTCTGAGCTCTAGCAGTGACTCAAACAAGGCCTAGTGCTCCACACGTAGTAACCCCCCCACAGGGCGGTTCCGTCTGATGTCTTCTCATGAATGGCTCTCAATCGATGGCCCATGACCTCTCCCAGGTGTACTTCACCTGCTCGCGACACCATCTCGTGTCTGCATGTCTCCCACGTGCTCTCCCCTATCCGGTGAGACCGTGTGTGAATCTCCACTAAAGCTCCTCCCTGCGGTAGGAAGTGGTCTCCGTAGCGCGTTCCCTCAGGGGGGAATGACGCTTCCCAGTGGCCTTACGGTGCCGGGCGGCTTCTCGCTGTTAAGAGAACTAGGCCGCCGTCCGTGACGGCCGGTGGAAGGGGCTCCCATCTTTTTTGAAAGCTCTGGACTCCTTCCCTTCCGCTGGAAGGTTGCAATTCATGCTTAGCGCTCACGTCTGACACGCCCAGGCCAGTCAGCGTCGCTTCGCGAGGAATTGTGACGCGGCACAGCGCTGTGGCGTTTTCCGAGGAACCCCATTCTGTCGACACAACGTCGAGAGACCGACAGAAAGGGAACGTCTCGGTTACGTATGTAACCTCCGTTCCCTGATGGAGGGAACGAGACGTTGTGTCCTTCATGCCACAACACTGGCCGCCCGCTGCAGCAGTCGGGGCAAGATCCTCAGGCTCCTCAGCACAAAAGGTGAATGAATGCGGCACGCCGGCTCCCTTTTATACCCGGATGTCCGGGGGCGGAGTCCGGCATGCAAATTTCATTCGCCAATTTTCATTGGCCTGTTCAAGTCAGTCAGAGAAGGTAGGTTCTCAAGTCAAACCCCATTCTGTCGACACAACGTCTCGTTCCCTCCATCAGGGAACGGAGGTTACATACGTAACCGAGACGTTTTCTGTTTCAGAATGTGAGGTTTGTCAAACCAGAGAGAGCGGAGTAACTCAAGCCTGTTTCTAAAGGAGAGGTCACCAGTAACCATAGTAACTTACTCTGTGACCCTTACCCGGTCAGGAGCAGCTTCTCTAACCCAGAGTTTCTTTCCATCTCCTCCCCTTTAAAGCACAAGTGCTGTAACTCATTCATTAATACAGTCATTCATGACACACATTAGCTCACACAGAGACCATCTCACTGACCTATGTGTCATATGTGCTGTTATAGAAGATCCTGTGTGTGAAGAGGCTTTATTCATTCATAGAGATGAACTTTGATTTCAGGAGAGCAGTTTAGGACCCGAATGGAATGTTGTCATTTCCCTGAGCATTTATATTAAAACTATATATAAATAAAGTGCATGAATAAAGAAATACAGACATGCATGCTGAATAAAGGTAAAAAACAGTTAATTTGAGGTGCAGTAATACAAATTCCAATCTGCTCAGATCAGGGATCAAACCGGCGATGGGTCTAACTGTGCACGAGAGTCTGACGCCCTACAGGTGTCCTTTACACCATAATGTCTTATTTGCATAACTAGAGCACTGATGGCGACTCAAAACATAAGATCTTTTTTGTCTTATTTCTGTTGTTTCCTTCATTTACTGATGAATTTACTTGTTTATTATTCATTCATCTAGTTATTAATTGAAACTTACGTGATTTTCAGCACATCAGTAAATCCACTGTATGCAGAGCTGAAATTGTGTCTCTCTCTCAAGCACTTTCTGCCGCCATGTTGCTCATTTTGGTGCCGTTGTCATGGTGAATCGTCATATCAGAACGCCATTGATGGTGGCTTGTAGTAGTTGTGGGGCACGCGCTTAACTCAAGATAAACCTTCCCAGAGGTGATAGAACTCAATCAGCTGTTCTGAAACCACATGATTCAGTTTCTTTGCACTGTTTGTTTGGACTTTTAGTTTGTATTGTAATTCCAGTTGCTGTTTTATGTTGTAGTTCTTTTGTTCATTGGTTCTTGTTCATATCTCATTTAGCTGAATGTTGGGTCTTGTTTCCTGTGCGTGGTCTGTGTTTCTTGGTTCATGTTAGTTCCTCGTTTCTTTGATCTTTTATTGCTTTGTTTTTTTGTTTGATAAAATCCTTACAGCACTTGGATCCGCTGCCTCGCCTGCCATTTGTTACAAATACAACACTAATTGTACTTATGATTTTAAGTATAAGTAAACTGTTTGTTTCTTGACAAATAATGCTTCAGTTAAAGTTTTGCAAGATATAATTCCAAGCCAAAGGTGAATTTTTTAATTTGCATTATTTGACCTGTTTCAAATATCCTCATTTACGAATTGTCCCCACATCAGTTCTTAGTTATTGCTATATGCAAAAACTTTGAAGATTAATGTCTCAAAACTGCTCAGAAGAAAGAGGGAACATTAAAGGCAAATGCATGATTCTGTTCAGAAAAATGTTGTCATGCTGGTTGGAAATCTCTTCCCATCCTGATAGCAATCAAGAAGTATAGAGGTCAAATATGTTTTTATATTTATATGTCGTCTGTGAAAGGCATAGGACCAAAAAACGTTTGACCAATAAAAACATTCTGGCCGAATGTTTTGAAGATAGCCATTGGTTGAGACTGGTCCTGTTTACATATTCATCCAACATAATTTGCATCCCAGTGCGCTCACGTCCGCTGTTTCAAAATAGAGAGAATGCAGAAGAAGCAGCAAAAAACCTGACTAGTCAACTAGTAAATATAAAAAACAAAATACTTTATTTGAAAAAAGCAGTGATGAAAAATACGCAAGTGACACAAGCGACATATTGCTACATCAAAGTCCGACTTAAACCGATTGTTTAGGTTTGTTACTACATTAATGTAATCCACGCGTTCATGTTCATTTTGGAGGAGGCGTGGCTTTGGAAGGCGATTCGCATGGAGGGTGGGATCATGATTTCAGTGCTAACAGGCTAAAGTTAGCACTGTAAGATATCATGCATTCTGCCTTTAATTCCAAAGTGACCCAATATATAAAATACAGGCGTGAGGGTAAACTTACACTAATACACAATAAAAGTAAAGGTTGAAGTTGGAGAGCGAGCGAGCGAGCGAGAGGTCCAAGCTTTCATTGAAGCTCAGATGATATTTCAGGTGCTGTATCATTTTAGTCTCTAAAGCGCACGTGTTCTGTAGTTAAATCTTGGGTTTGCCAATTGTAATCAATACACCAAAAAACATGGCAACCACAAAAAAAACCATGGTACATTTTCAGAAGGGACGATCAACTGACCTGCAGTGTTACTGTATAATTATTAGACAAGTGTGAAAATCATAAATGTGTGTGTTTGTATCTTCTATGGAACTTTATTACAAAGAGTTATTACCTAAATGTATTCATCTGCTTTAAGAACTCTAGTGTCATGATTCTGCTGCATCATGTCATGTTTCTCTTGGTTTAGTGGCAGGATCATGACAGAACCTCATGTTAAATGTGGAGAGAGACAATTATTGTTCTTATGGCCTTCCATACTCTCTCCGGTCTCGTCATTGTTCCCATCCTCTTGTTACCTCGTTATTGATTAATGCCTACACCTGTTTCCCTCTTGATTTGCTCCCTTATTTAATGCCCTTGTGTCTTCTGTCTTGTGCTGGTTCATTGTGGTTTGTGTGGTGAGTTCCTGTGTTGTGTGAGTTTAGTTATTTGTAGTTTATGTCAACAGTTTATTCAAGTCTTGTTTATGTGTAGTTAGTTTTAGTCCAGTTCTGTCTTGTCATTATATTCCCATGTTTTGTTATGTTACCCCCACGTGGGTCTTTGTTTTATTATTTATTAAATATATGTTAACCCCTTACCCGCTGTCTGCACCTGGGTCCTCTCTCCGTGTCTCACCACTCGAGAATCCTGACATCTAGATTGTATTAAAGCCATCATTGTACATGATGTTCTTGCTTGATTTTACTATAGTTGGATAAAAACATAAAATGACATGATATCATTATTGATGTATACAGTGATGCTAAAGGATTCTGAATAAAAAGATGAGGGAAATGTTCTCGAGCGTTAAAGAGATAGTCAGGTGTTGACGGAAGAGATGTGTTCTTAAAGATGGAACAGAATCTGCTGATCTTGTACCATTGGTTAGATCATTACACAGACGTGGAACAGATCCAGAGAAGATACACGCGAGAGATTATTTACCTTTTTGGGATGGCACCACAAGATGCCGTTCATTTGCAGAGCGCAGGGATCTGGCGGGTACATACGTCTGCATTAGCGAGTGAAGATAAGAGGGTGCTGAAACCAGGTGGTCTTGTAGGCCAAGAGCAGAGTCTTAGATTTAGATTGAGTCATTTAGGAGACGCTTTTTTCCAAAGTGACATACAAAGAGTTCGGGGAGCAATAAGCGATATGTCATACAAGAGCAAAGTACAAAAAGTGCTAATACAAAGTCACTAGTTTCAACAAAAGCCAGAACACTACCTGTTGAGAGAAGAGGGTTAGTCTACAATTTTCTTTTTTGCCTCTGTATTCAGGATCATCTGTAGATGTTTGGTTGTGCAAGCTAGAAGTCCAGCCAGTAGCGCATTGCAATAGTCCAGTCTGGACAGAACTAGAACATTTATCAAGACTTTAGATGAACAATGTTTATATCAGATAACTTCATTTTAATAAGGTGGTGCCCAAACTGCATGGGGGGCGTGACAAGGCTTAGTTATTTTCTGCTTTGATTCCCAGCATTGTGAATTCAACTGCCAGCTGACCATATTGCTGTTTAATGCATTTGTCGAATCGGTGACTTATACTCTTGACCAGATCCTTATTTATGTTTCACAAATTTCTGTACTGTTATTACAAATAAAGCCCTGGTAATTATCTCTTTATTATTATTATAACATTATTTTTTATAATATTTTATTAAAAGCAAGAGCTTGCTTAAAAAACTGTGTATTTGTACTTCCTCCGCATGTGCAAATGAAATAATATTATATTGAAATCAAACCAATAAAATTAAATAAATGTTGATGTGAACAAAAGTGAAACAACTAAATGAAACATATGCTTAGAAAAGTGAAGCTATACTGAAGCTACTCTGTAAGTCTGGAGGAATGCTGCTTACTAAATCTGAAGTGTGTGTGTGTGTGTGTGTGTGTGCGCGTGTGTGCGCGTGTGTTTATGCGTGTGTGTGTGTGCGCATGTGTTTATTCGTGTGTGTGTGAGTGCGCGTGTGTGTGTGTTGGCGCCAGTGCTCTTCAACAATCAAAGCTGAGGGGCGTGAGCAGTGCGGAAATCTCTACCTGAAAATACAGGTGTGCTCGACTATCAAAGACCAGCTCTCTAAACACTAAACACACGGCTGCGTTCCACTCCATGTGTGTGTGTGTGTGTGTGTGTCGGGCCGGAGGATTTCCTGGATTTCCACAGGCAAACCCACTTGTGGAGATGTGTTGTTCAGTAGCTGCTGTGTGTAAATATGATCTTAACTGAAGGAAGTTCCCTGCAGCACATTCAATTAGCCGTCCACAATCCTGTCTGTGCATTACAAACCACAGTAACCTCACGTCCTTCTGTCACATTCATCACACAAGTTCTGGGTCTCTTTACATTTATCCTATAACTTTCTTATAACTGTCAAATTCACAAAGCTGTGAATGTTATATATCACTACTGTGATTTGAGCACATCAAAAGATAAAAGGGCAGTTTATGAAGAAATGTGTCTGTAATGACAAGCTTTAAAGCAAAAGATGTTTGGTTGGGAACATAGTAGATTAGATTCAACTTTATTGTCATTACACATATACAAGTACAGTGTAACGAAATGTAGTTTAGGTCTAACCAGAAGTGACATTAGCAAGTGCAGGATATACAGTTTGAATATAACAGGTCATCTGTACTCTTCACATGACTGTCTATTTTGTTTCGGTAACTTTCTTTTGGACAGAGACCCAACAGTAAAAGATAGCAATGATTGAAATGGTATTAATATCATTGGTGTTGCGTTAGTGTAGTGATGAAGAAGTGAATGTTTTTTCCTACAGTACAGACTGATAGAAATGAAGTGCAGTAATATGATGATGATGATGTGAAGAGTTTCATGTACAGTAACACACAAGAACAAACTGCTTTACTTTAATTTACGCTCTATGTGTGTGTGTGTGTGTGTGTGTGTGTATGTGTGTGCGTGTGTGTGTGTGTATGTGTGTGCGTGCGTGTGTGTGTGTGTGTGTGTGTGTATCCAGCGGTGGGAAACTGTGTGTGTGTGTGCGTGCGTGTGTGTATCCAGCGGTGGGAAACTGTGTGTGTGCGAGTGTGTGCGTGTATCCAGCGGTGGCAAACTGTGTGTGTGTGTGTGTGTGTGTGTGCGTGCGTGTGTGCGTGCGAGTGTGTGTATCCAGCGGTGGGAAACTGTGTGTGCGTGCGTGCGTGCGAGTGTGTATGTGTGTATCCAGAGGTGGGAAACTGTGTGTGCGTGCGTGCGAGTGTGTATGTGTGTATCCAGAGGTGGGAAACTGTGTGTGTGTGCGAGTGTGTTTGTGTGTATCCAGCAGTGGGAAACTGTGTGTGTGTGTGTGCGTGTGTACCCAGCGGTGGGAAACTGTGTGTGTGTATCCAGCGGTGGGAAACTGTGTGTGTGTGCGTGCGTGCGTGCGAGTGTGTATGTGTGTATCCAGCGGTGGGAAACTGTGTGTGTGTGTGCGTGCGAGTGTGTGTATCCAGCGGTGGGAAACTGTGTGTGTGTGTGTGTGTGTGTGTGTGCGTGCGTGTGTGCGTGCGAGTGTGTGTATCCAGCGGTGGGAAACTGTGTGTGTGTGTGTGCGTGCGTGCGTGCGAGTGTGTATGTGTGTATCCAGCGGTGGGAAGCTGTGTGTGCGTGCGTGCGAGTGTGTATGTGTTAATCCAGCGGTGGGAAACTGTGTGTGTGTGTCCGTGCGAGTGTGTTTGTGTGTATCCAGCAGTGGGAAACTGTGTGTTTGTGTGTGCGTGTGTACCCAGTGGTGGGAAACTGTGTGTGTGTGTGTGTATCCAGCGGTGGGAAACTGTGTGTGTGTGTGTGCGTGTGTACCCAGCGGTGGGAAACTGTGTGTGCGTGCGAGTGTGTGTATCCAGAGGTGGGAAACTGTGTGTGCGTGCGTGCGTGCGAGTGTGTATGTGTGTATCCAGCGGTGGGAAACTGTGTGTGTGTGCGTGTGTGTATCCAGCGGTGGGAAACTGTGTGTGTGTGTGTGTGTGCGTGCGTGCGAGTGTGTATGTGTGTATCCAGAGGTGGGAAACTGTGTGTGCGTGCGTGCGAGTGTGTATGTGTGTATCCAGAGGTGGGAAACTGTGTGTGTGTGTGCGTGCGAGTGTGTGTGTATCCAGCGGTGGGAAACTGTGTGTGTGTGTGTGTGTGCGTGTGTACCCAGCGGTGGGAAACTGTGTGTGTGTGTATCCAGCGGTGGGAAACTGTGTGTGTGTGTGTGTGTGTGTGTGTGCGTGTGTACCCAGCGGTGGGAAACTGTGTGTGCGTGCGAGTGTGTGTATCCAGAGGTGGGAAACTGTGTGTGCGTGCGTGCGTGCGAGTGTGTATGTGTGTATCCAGCGGTGGGAAACTGTGTGTGTGTGCGTGTGTACCCAGCGGTGGGAAACTGTGTGTGTGTGTGTATCCAGCGGTGGGAAACTGTGTGTGTGTGTGTGCGTGTGTATCCAGCGGTGGGAAATTGTGTGTGTGTGTGTATGTGCGTGTGTATCCAGCGGTGGGAAATTGTGTGTGTGTGTGTGTGTGTGCGTGTGTATCCAGTGGTGGGAAACTGTGTGTGTGATTGTTGGGGGGTGATTTCCTGTCTGTCTTTCAGGTAGTTTGAGTCTCAGACTGACGTGTTGAGACTCATTCAAGCATCGGCTCGGACTGTCTGACAGTGTGTGTGCATCAATGAAAGTGTGTATGAATGAAGTGTGTGTGTGGGGGGGTGTGGCTTTGTCTGTCATAAACCGGTGCTGACTTCTGTTGTGTTGTCACAGCATCAGGAGACGTTGAGCAGGTAAACTCTCTTTCTCTCGTGTTTATTAACATTCAGCATGTTCGTGTTTATGAACTTCATCAAGAGTTGTAATCTTTAAAGGGCTTATGAATGTGAAGAATGTTTTGCTCTACTGTAAATGTTTAACTGTCAACAGGTTAGTGTGAGAGTTTGTTTCAGTGAATATCATTTGAATGGTATGAAAGTCTTGTGTGTATGAGAGCTCACTTCAGAAGTGTTTGTGATGATGTCAAGCTTCATTTGTTTGTCTGTGATGTGCAGACTGTTTAACCTGTTTCACACATACACAACACAACAGCTCTTTACAGCTGCGATCCTCAGGCTCTCCTGCAACCCATAAGCACATGCATGCACGCACACATGCACACACAAACACTATACACACACACCAGTGAAACTGCAGCTTGGGTTCAGTAGACATGTGTCACAGTTTTTGCTCAGACGATAATCAAGATGTGTTTAAAGAAAACCTTAAGTTAGCTATTAGTTGATGATTTTATGAAAAGCCTCTGTAAACTCAGAGTGTGTTAATATTTGAGATTCTGCATCACAATGTTTTGTGTTGTTACAAGAGTTTAATGAAAACAGCTGATGGATTATCACATGACTAAAGTAACTTTAGTTTTTTCAGTTTGTTATTCTCCTCCATCAGTTTCTTCAATTCAAACCCACAGTTTTCTCTCTTCAAAGTGTCTTTGCACTTCGGACGTGTGAAGCAAGTTTGGACATGTTTACTGCTTATGTGTGTGTGGTCTGGAAGCATGAGTGTGTGTTTAGAGACTTGCACGACACACACGAAGTACAATACAAACAGGAGTTGTGGATGAGTTGTAAGAGAGTTAGTTTCTAGTAGGCACTGAATGTCTGTGGATGTATTGTCAAATGTTTTCTGGTGTACTGAAGTTAGATTCATAAAAAACAATCGCTGTGATCATATATTGTCATTAAAACAGTACACAAATACGCAATTTACAAAAGCCAACTACAGTCACAGATGTGCAAGAATCAAAAGCTACAAATTTTTTTACAAAAAGCAGGGTTACATCCAAGCAAACATTCTTTCGCAACAGTCACATCCGTCGCATTACATCGATGTTCCGTTAGACTGTTTACAGATGGATGTTGTGAAGGTTTGCGAGTGACCTGTTATTATCTGTTCAAATTGTTTTGTCATTACAGGTTCAGACAGCGATATATCACATTCCCCGCCCTAACCATGTGGTGATACTGTCAGCTTCTCCTCGTAGACAAAAGAGACACAAAAGCATTATGACGCACCCGTATGACCCCTGGCTCCGCGCCGGACCCCCTCCCGACGAGGTGAGCATGTCCAGCTGGTGGGATGTGCACACCGGGCCTGCTGGAGGTTGGATGGATCTGCAGGGGACAGCAGGCCAGGGGGGTTCCGTGGGCTCCTACACCCCCGACCCTCAGATGTGCTGCCTGCCTCCCTCAAGCTCCGCCCATTCCACCATGCACTACCCCACCGAGGGATTTAAGATGGAGCCGTTGACGCAGGAGCTGCTTCCGGTCCAGCACACGTCATCGTCCTACGGCTCAGACGAGCAACAGGAGGCCGCCGGTGCACTGCCTCGGCCCAAATCCCAGCGGCGGTCCGGCGGTCGCACACCGAGTCAGGCGTCCTGCCGCTGTCCCAACTGCCTGAGCGCCGAGTCTCTGGGAACCAACGGCGACGGCAAACGCAAGCACCTGCACAACTGCCACATCCCCGGCTGCGGGAAAGCTTACGTCAAGACGTCACACCTGAAAGCGCACCTACGCTGGCACAGCGGCGACCGACCCTTCGTGTGCAACTGGCTGTTCTGTGGCAAGCGCTTCACCCGATCGGATGAGCTCCAGCGCCACCTGCAGACGCACACTGGCGCCAAGCGCTTTGGCTGCAGCTCGTGCCCGCGAGTCTTTCTGCGTGCTGATCACCTCGCTAAGCACATGCGCGTACACGAGTCGCCAGGTCAACCAGCTGAAGAGACTCGCTCGGAGACGCCGGTAACCGCGACCGCCAGCGCCGCAGCAGTGCTAAGAGTGAAAACCGAATCAGAAAACGGCGAAGACGACGCGGCGGTACTGAACAGCTAACTGCACAGCACCTTTAACAGGACTAAACACACAACACAATGCTTTTGTAACTTCCCTTTTATTTATAATTGTACATTGTGTTTTATATTCTCTGTCCTTTAACTTAAATATATTGTGTGTTACTGAAGATTTTTTATATGTAATTAGTTCTTCATGCATGCTGTGCGATATTCCAGCAAGAACACGTCAGTCTAACAATAAAGAGACTGATCAACACCTTTTCATTCATTCGACTCATTTATTGACATTTAATTATAGAACATCTTTTGAAAATATCTACTATTAAGGGCTATTTTCAGTTAATAAAAAAGATATGTAAATAAGCCAATGAAATCACAGACATTTTGTACAAAATGAGAAATACATGAGAGTGGCCTGTAGAGGTTAGCACACCTGACTTTTGCCTTCTCAACTTTATTGATATAGTTCAGTTGAACCATTGAATTAAAAACAAGTGAGTCATCATCTGAAGAGAGGTGGGAATTTATTCGCTTTTGAGGGTCCGGCGGTTTAAGCTCATTATTGCACTGCATCATGGGATTGAATGAGTCATTTTTTCAGACTGTCCCCTTCATTAGTGCACTAAATAAGACTGCGGCGTGTAAACCGCACTCAATGACCTCAGCAGATGCTCCTGCGACAGACGCTTATTGTGCCCAACAAAGTCTCAATACAAACCTATATGAACAACAGCCTTAAACCTCCAGGAGCAGAAATATATATATGAAAACAATCTATTAGAACACACAATGCATGACATAAACCTCAAAATATACAAACACTGAAGCTAAACATACTAAGCAAATGCTTCAGCCGAATACATTGAATACTGTAAAACTCAACACTGAAATAAATCATACTGAATCTGTAAAACATCATTTCTTTTATTTTGTTGATGCTCATTTTATGGCTCCTCTGCTTTTGGCCCTTCAGAAGTTAAGCTCGTCTCTTTCACACCATTTTCAATCGCACTTTCACCTCCATCACTGGCCTTCATCTCTCCGCCGCTGGTCTCCATTGCACCGTTTTCCTTAGTGCTGACATTCATGAGAGGATCATCCTCAAGTGTGCTGTTTTCATGTGCTTCAAACTCGTCGGGACGGTTTCGTTTAAAGAAACCACACTACACACAGACACATAAAAACAGATGTGTGAGATGATTGGTCCCCGATTGATGACATTGTGATTTCTGATTGGTTCTCACCTTCAGCAGTAAAACTAGTATGATGATAATTAAGATCAATCCGCCCACAGCACCTGTGCAAACGATCAGCAATCGATTGGGCGGAATGACAAACTCCACCCTCACGGTAGTCTGAGTGAAACACAGAGAAAGTTCTTTATCACAACAACAACTGACAAATACATGCAAAGAAGTTAAGAAAGTTGTTTATGAAAAATATACATCATAAAAATGAAGCTAAAAACAGCTCTTGATTTACATTTACATTTAGGCATTTGGCAGACGCTTTTATCCAAAGTGATTCGCATTGCATTATCCTATACATTTATACATAGATATCTGCAATCCCCTGAGATCCAACACACAACCGTGCGTTGTCAACGCAATGCTCTTAACACTGAGATACAGTGGTAAGAGCGGCAAACGCAAGCACCTGCCTCGGCTGTGGGAAAGCTTACGTCAAGACGTCACACCTGCGCTGGCACAGCAACGACCGACCCATGTGATGACCATATTGATCATCTTTTAAAATCTTCATGAATTACTAAAGAAAGAAATGGTGAGTACCTGAGATTTATGAGGGTCGTGCTGCAGAGAGAAGAGAAAATGTCTCATTGTTACTTAAACATGCTCATTTGTGTATAAATATTATGTATAATATAAGACAAATTTGTGAATGAAAAACACGTTTATACAGCTCTGATGTTGATTAAAGAAGACGCACTACACATCAGCTGTGTGGTTGCCTGACTGATCTCAGATCTGCCTTTATCACCTTTAAGCCACTTGTCGTCTGGTTGTAGCGGCTTCTGTTGTAGTCCAGATTTACGGTGATGTCCAACAAAAAATCCGTACTGAACTCATGGAAGGAATATTTCTACAGCACAACAAACAAAGGTTTACTAAACAACACCAAGACAGAAGAAAGAAGTTGAGAAACTGAACGTGACTGTTGCTTTGTCTAATTGCACTTATTAGAAGCTTTGCCATCAGCTTTCTTGCTTTAGATGAACACTGTTTTTATTTCAATGTTCTCAGCCATTGAATAATCCTGTGTTGTTTCACCATCTAAAAGTGATATGAGGGTTGTGTCTTTAGTTGCATTGGTTAATACGTAAATAAGAGTTATTGAATTATTTTAAGAATGATTGTTGACATGAAGCACATTCGTATTTCACATGTGTGTCGTGTTTGAGCGCATGAATCCTGCACAGTGTCCATCACTCACCGACTTGAACTCGTTCATGTTGTGTAGAAGAACTTCTGCTGTCAGTTTAAACTGAATGGCTTCAAACTTCTGCAGATGGAATTCATTACACTGAAACCTCCCACAGTAACCATCATCCTGTAAAATCATCAGGATAAAGCCAATACACTTTTGATAGACAATCTATACTAAGCCATGCCATGTTCAGGGACAACAGCCTTCAGTGTTTTTGTTGGTCAGTTACAAGCAGTTCTAATCCTGCCTTCGCAACAGTCCTATCCATACATGCCAAGAGTCTGAAAAAAGACAGATGCCATCTACTCCACTCCTAAATGACTGACCCGATAAACACTGTGTTCATTTAAACCATTTCAAGAAACGAATGCTCATCGGAAAGACCTGTCACTCCATCCAAAGGCTCGGAAAACAACGTCATGAAGAAGAGTTTCTGCAATGTTACTAAATGTGTCCATTAAAAGCCACTACATTGATTGTGTTGAATAAATCAACGGTAAATCGAGTGTTCACACAACAACCTTGAGTGTGGACTGTTGCACTGTTTCGCTGTACTAAACTTTTCTATCTGTGCTAACATTTCTGACATGAATTTACAAATAAAAATATGGATTGTGTTGCCGGACTAACAGGATGAGTCATGACTAGTATGAGAATGATACGGTCACTCACCTGTTTCGTGCACTGCACTCCATTCTTGAGAGAAGAACAGCACATGGTCAACATAACATGACTGTAACACCTATAAACAGAGTAAACTCACAGAGAGACAGACTGAAGACCTGCAGCATGCTGAAGTTCTGAGGTGTGATCTTCAAATGTGTTGTTTCACAGGCCATTACGAGTGTCACTGATACTGGAACAGCTTTATCGCCACGATTTTCCACCTGTTTACAAACAGAAACTTGATTTGGGCTCATAGCATCAGAATCTGCACGTTTAATGAGTGATTTAGAATGCAATGATAGCATGACAAGAAAACATCTCTACAGTTTATTAACAGTCTGACCTTGTAGACGATGGTAAGAGGTTTGGGTTTACTATCCTCCAGAGAGAAATTCAGAAATGTCACAGAATCTTCACCCACTCTGACAAACGGTAAAACAGAAGTAATTGTCAAGTGACTCCATATTTGTTCACAGCTGTTCGCTTTGTTAAAACAGATGAAACTCCACCGTCTTTAAACGTTCTATAAAGTTCTTAGAAGTGAAAGTGACATGAGAGGAACACAAAAACCACTTGAGACAAAGAAACAAACAGAGACAGAAATCAAATGTTCTGTGACGAACACAGACAATATTTTTGATAATCATTATGAGTTTGAGGGAGTTTCTTGAGAGATCAGATTGTGAAGTTCATGATAAAAAACCTTACTCACAGACTGATAGCCAGTTCAACAGCAAAAAGAACCGCCACGCTCCTCTTCACTGTGGCATCAGTGGTGTTACCATTGTTATCACTGTGCAAAACATATGCAGAATTTACCTGACAATTCACACAACACTCGAAACAAATGTATAATACAATGCAATGTAAATTGCATTGGATAAAAAAGTCTACCAAATGCATAATTATAAATGTAATAATCCCATTAAATCACATAAAAGCGCTTCATAATCCCCACAATGCACATCATAATCCCACTAAAACACATTAAAGCGCTTCATAATTCCAATACAGCACATCCTACTAATACGAATATTAACATTTAATAATCCCCATACAATCACATAAGTACACTTCATAAACCCAATAATTCACATTATCACATTTCATGATGTTTACCTGTTGGCAGTGATTATCATGTCGATCATATTTGGCCAATCATAGTCCAACTTGGTCACACGGAACATTCCCAGAAACACAGTCTACAAAACCATAGCAGCATATTTAGCTTAAATTAAAGTTCTCTTGGAGTAATGAATAATGTTACAGTGTTGTTGTGTCACAGTTAAGTGTCATCTGGTGTAATGTTCCAGTGTTGTGTTACAGTGATGTTTCAAAGAGAGTTGCTGTGTGGTGTTACAGTGATGTTTCATATGGAGTTATGGTGTGGTGTTACACTGATGTTTCATATGGAGTTATGATGTGGTGTTACAGTGATGTTTCATATGGAGTTATGGTGTGGTGTTACACTGATGTTTCATATGGAGTTATGATGTGGTGTTACAGTGATGTTTCATATGGAGTTGTGATGTGGTGTTACACTGATGTTTCATATGGAGTTATGATGTGGTGTTACAGTGATGTTTCATATGGAGTTATGATGTGGTGTTACAGTGATGTTTCATATGGAGTTATGGTGTGGTGTTACACTGATGTTTCATATGGAGTTATGATGTGGTGTTACAGTGATGTTTCATATGGAGTTATGATGTGGTGTTACACTGATGTTTCATATGGAGTTATGATGTGGTGTTACACTGATGTTTCATATGGAGTTATGATGTGGTGTTACACTGATGTTTCATATGGAGTTATGATGTGGTGTTACAGTGATGTTTCAAACAGAGTTATGATGTGGTGTTACAGTGATGTTTCATATGGAGTTGTGGTGTGGTGTTACAGTGATGTTTCATATGGAGTTGTGATGTGGTGTTACACTGATGTTTCATATGGAGTTGTGGTGTGGTGTTACAGTGATGTTTCAAATGGAGTTATGATGTGGTGTTACAGTGATGTTTCATATGGAGTTGTGGTGTGGTGTTACAGTGATGTTTCATATGGAGTTGTGATGTGGTGTTACACTGATGTTTCATATGGAGTTGTGGTGTGGTGTTACAGTGATGTTTCATACGGAGTTATGATGTGGTGTTACAGTGATGTTTCATATGGAGTTGTGGTGTGGTGTTACAGTGATGTTTCATATGGAGTTGTGATGTGGTGTTACACTGATGTTTCATATGGAGTTGTGGTGTGGTGTTACAGTGATGTTTCAAACAGAGTTGCTGTGTGGTGTTACAGTGATGTTTCATATGGAGTTGCGGTGTGGTGTTACAGTGATGTTTCATATGGAGTTGTGATGTGGTGTTACAGTGATGTTTCATATGGAGTTGTGGTGTGGTGTTACAGTGATGTTTCATATGGAGTTGTGGTGTGGTGTTACAGTGATGTTTCATATGGAGTTGTGGTGTGGTGTTACACTGATGTTTCATATGGAGTTGTGGTGTGGTGTTACAGTGATGTTTCATATGGAGTTGTGGTGTGGTGTTACAGTGATGTTTCATATGGAGTTGTGATGTGGTGTTACAGTGATGTTTCATATGGAGTTATGATGTGGTGTTACAGTAATGTTTCATATGGAGTTGTGGTGTGGTGTTACAGTGATGTTTCATATGGAGTTGTGGTGTGGTGTTACAGTGATGTTTCATATGGAGTTATGATGTGGTGTTACACTGATGTTTCATATGGAGTTATGATGTGGTGTTACAGTGATGTTTCATATGGAGTTATGATGTGGTGTTACACTGATGTTTCATATGGAGTTATGATGTGGTGTTACAGTGATGTTTCATATGGAGTTATGATGTGGTGTTACACTGATGTTTCATATGGAGTTATGATGTGGTGTTACAGTGATGTTTCATATGGAGTTATGATGTGGTGTTACACTGATGTTTCATATGGAGTTATGATGTGGTGTTACAGTGATGTTTCATATGGAGTTATGATGTGGTGTTACAGTGATGTTTCAAACAGAGTTGCTGTGTGGTGTTACAGTGATGTTTCATACGGAGTTATGATGTGGTGTTACAGTGATGTTTCATATGGAGTTGTGGTGTGGTGTTACAGTGATGTTTCATATGGAGTTGTGATGTGGTGTTACACTGATGTTTCATATGGAGTTGTGGTGTGGTGTTACAGTGATGTTTCAAACAGAGTTGCGGTGTGGTGTTACAGTGATGTTTCATATGGAGTTGCGGTGTGGTGTTACAGTGATGTTTCATATGGAGTTGCGATGTGGTGTTACAGTGATGTTTCATATGGAGTTGTGGTGTGGTGTTACAGTGATGTTTCATATGGAGTTGTGGTGTGGTGTTACAGTGATGTTTCATATGGAGTTGTGGTGTGGTGTTACAGTGATGTTTCATATGGAGTTGTGGTGTGGTGTTACAGTGATGTTTCATATGGAGTTATGATGTGGTGTTACAGTGATGTTTCATATGAAGTTACGGTGTGGTGTTACAGTTAAGTGTTGAAATAAATCATGTTTACCGTAGTGCCACTTCGGTACACTGGTAGACTGATACTGCAGGTGGTTCTGTTCGTAGCATCACTGTCTCGATCACCACACCTGCTGCTGGTTCGGCTGGACTGTTTGTTCAACACACACATTTACTTTAAATAGAGAATTCTTATAAATGAAGACAAAATTGAGAAGGCATGTGGATAGCAGTACCTTAACAGTATCAAGTTTAGCGAAAGAGAGGCCTTCTGGATAATGCATGACTATACTGGTGTTATATGAGTCATCTGCTGCATTTTTCAATGTTATTAGAACTGTTAAATGAGCTTGATTCACCAACAGTAATGTCTCATTACTGCAGATACACAAACAAACACACACATTTCAAAACAACCAATATACAACACTATTCTTACACATTACAATCATATCAAGTTATTTCTCACACAAAACTGAAGTCCAGTCTGAGGTCGGCCACACAGCTGTTGTTTGAATTACAGCTCTTTTCAAAAGGCACCTAATTACATACAAAATCTTCCTGTCAGAAAGATTAATAACAAAAACTACACGCAGAGGTGTTGATGTTGTGTCTTCGGCCTGCTCACCTCAACAAACTCTTCTGTCCTGCTGTGAACGTCAAGAAGAGCAAAAGTGTTTCCAGTCTGTGAGAAATTCAGTCCGATCTTCAGAGGAGACGCCGTATCAGAAACACATTGCTGAAAACAACACAACGCTCAGCTGTAGTGAAAGCACGATAGTGTTAAAAGCTGTGATATACAGACGACACATACCGGCATGAAGACTGGGAAGTTGGAACAGAAGGATTTAGAAAGCAGCGAGATAGACATCTGCTGACTCCTGGACTTTAAATTGGACACTTTGAAAAACCCTCGATTCATTTCTCTCAGCACATCCAGATTAATGTTGAGTGTGATATTCAGATTCTTGTCAAGTGGTCCTGAGAGACGCGAGAGATCAGACTTTCATCCTCACATGATGATGACATGATTTAAAATGAGTGATTTTACCTTTGCTGTTGGTCTTCTCGGACACACTGAAACATGCAGTGAGGGTGAACGCCTCAAAAAAAAACACCAGTGCCACCTAAACAGGTAAAGTTGTGTATGCTGATTTCTTTGGGACTGAAAGTGAGTTGTGGAGATACAGACATCACAGGCCGAGCTCTGACAACACAAGAAAGAGTCAAAACATTTCAATACTTGACAGATAGATGAACTAATTGTGCTATTGCTTGGATTTTTACATTTTATTTAATTAACACTGCATATAGGAATTTAAAGTCTATTTGACCTATGTTTGCATCTCCTTATCTTTGGTGTGTAGTTCTAGGTGTAGCCGCTGTGTGTGAGTGTGTGTGTGTGTCTGTCTATGGGCGCAGTAGTGTGTGTGTTTGTGCGTGTTGTGTGTGTGGCTGAATCTTTGTCTTCTGTGTTTTCACTTTTTTTGTTTTGAGTTGTTTAACCTTATATGTTTTGCTTATATTGCTATATAAATAAAGTTGACTTGACTCCTTTCTAAATAGGAAACCACAGATACCATGACGATATTTTGATATAAAATGATTTGCTTGTTTTCTACTGAAGAAAAAAAGGCATATACATCAGGAACGAGGACACGAGGATGGCTGTACTATTTCATGTTTTTAAAAATAGTGATGGCCACATCGTTCACATAGAGCTGAATTTCCAACCGGAAGCTTTTGAGAGATTGTAAGCGTTGTGAAATGTCGTACTTGAGCAGAGCGATCCCTCCATGTGCTCCTATCAAAACATCTGTGAGATTATCATCATTCATGTCCATCTGACCCACAACAGAAACTCCAAACTGCTGCAGGCCTGGCAGAACGCTTCGCCCTGAGATCCGCTGAACAAACAAACAAACAAACGTTTCCTTCATAGTGGAGACCTTGCATTGACTTTCAGCATCTTTACAGTTAGGCTTCGTCACGACACAACAGTAACAGTGAATGGTGGTCTTTACCTGAGGACTAGTTTTAGTGTTTATGCCGTTTGTCTTATGGCCGAGGTAGATGTAGACCACTCCTGTCCCGTCATCTTCAAGCGGCGCTCCGACAGCCACATCTGACAGCCCGTCTCCATTCAGGTCCTTTAGTGACGCCAAAGACGCAGCAAACCTGCCCGCGTTTGATTCGCACAAAGTCAGCATCTTCTCAAACGACTACAAAGAGAGAAAGAGATGAGCATGAAGCTGTTGATGCGATGATCATATCAGGAGAGTGGGTTTATACAACCTGTGATAAAGAGTAGACGTACAGCCTCCCTTCTGTCCGCGGCCGACACCGGTGATATAACGGAGCCCCGACCAGAAGAAAATCTGATTCTCCATCAGAGTCCACGTCCAACAGGCCGAGAGACGCTCCAAAATACGAGCCGATCTGAAGTCAAGAACCAACACAGTGCCAATATAACATCCCATTCAAAGAAGATGAGTGAAAACAATGCACACTGACATGAACAACATCTCAGGTTGAGGTGTGTTGTGTCACCTGATCTCCTGCGATGCTTCTATTTACACTCCATGCGTCTCCGGTCTGGACGAAGAGAGTCACCTGACCCGTGTGTTCAGCTCGCGGCGCTCCAGAGAACAGCAGAGAGACGCCTCCTCTCCGTCCGATCACAGAAGAGTAACCTGAACAACCATCATCTCCATCAATCAACCAAACAAGCAGAAACTCCTCACAGCACACACATGCACTCACGCACACACACCCATGTATGAGTCTTTGTTGACAGCTGGATCTTTAATCTCAGTGAATGCAAGTCCTCTCACTTCATACAGAACTCCACGCCAGTCATTAGAGCCCACCGAACCCACAACCACAGAGTCCTGAAACAAACGAATCAATCATCTGCCAGCTCTTGTCTCGTCTGCAGTATCAAGAGAAAATATTCTAGATGTCTTACGTCAGTGTGGTAGACAACACTGAATCCACTCTGAGATAACTCGTTCTGTCTGTCTCTGCCATGAGCCTCCTTTGAGCCTGAAAAACGCAGAGAGAGAGACAGACCATTTCTGCTCACGTTCATTTCTAAACGTACGGTCCGTTTTCTTCAACTACTTGAACATTTTACCTTCTATATTGTAGATCTTTTTCTGCAGGTTGTCAAGGAGACCATTCAGTTCAGAGTACTGATCAATGGGGAACGTGTTGTTACGTTTGGGTTCTGAAGCCAGTGTGTACAGGTTAGCCAAGCTAACGGTCCCCACCTGACAACACACAACACTCACACTTTCAGCAACATCATGTATTCTGTATCTGTATTCATATGGATTTATTGTAAAGCTGTAAAACTGTTTTCACATGTGCCAGAAACCTTTATTCAAAGCGTTGCACATTGCCTACTATTAAATTTGTATCTAAGGTAAGTGCCATCCCAGGTATCCAACCCACAACCTTGGCATCACTTGAGCCACGCTCAAACTACAGGAAAGCTAGTGCTACAGAAATACATTTTCTGTGTGTGTTAGAGCGTTGGGCTTGTGATCAGAAGGTTGACGGTTCTAATCTCAGTGCCAGCAGGTCATGACTGAAGGGCCCTTGAGCAAGACATCTTACCCCTGATTGCTCTGCAGTAATGTGACACTGTATAAAACTACTTGTAAGTCGCTTTGGATAAAAGCATCTGCCAAATGAATAAATGTAAATGTTTCAACTGTTTTCTTTGGACTAACTCTGATTGACGATTGTGCATTTGGAGAGTACATCTTTTGACAAAAACTCACCCCAATGATGTAACGTAGGATTTTTTGCTCATCACTTTTATTCATGACATTATCAACCTCATAATCAGTGGGGTCTCCATCAGTTATTATCACCAGGGCTTTTGTGGCGTTGGGGTTGGCTCCAGAGGACACATTATTCAATAGTTTGTCTCTGCGGAAGCAAAACATCAAGATTCTTCATCATGACGCTCTCAAGGCAGATTCCTTCTGTACATCCACATACACAAATGTTCGATCTAATGAGCACTGGTCCAATTCATTTTTCCTGTTTTCTGTGTCCTATGAAACAGTAATGCTGTAAAATCAATGAAAAACACGTCACTCACAGAGTAAATTTTATTGCACCGTATGTGTTTGTGAGTTTTTTCATGTGCTGCTCTTTCAAGAGTTTCTCTTGAGCTAAACCCTTCTCATAGTCATTGAAGTCAAACACGGTTTTGAAGTGTTTTGAAAACTGGACCGCAGCAAACTGACGCACAGAAAAACAAAAACACCCATATTTAGAATATTAGGATTTTTCATAACATTTACATTTGACATTACAAATATTAGCAGCTAAACATGAAGAATAATTCACAGATGCTTTTACCTTGATGGAGGAGTTTGAAAGTTTTCCTATGATGTTCATTATGAACTCTTTGTTTAATGAAAACTCTTCTGGTTTCATACTTTCAGACCCATCAAACAAAAACACTAGGTTGACTTCTCCCTTTGTGCATTCTGTAGAAAGATGCAAAATTATTTCGGGCGAGACAAAGCTCTGTTCTCTGGCGCCCAGCGGTGACTCAAGGTGCCATATCAGCAAAAAGGCAAACTTAGTGTATTATAGCTTGAACTAAACCACAATGCACCCTAAATAACCATCCTTACAACAACGATATTACTTAAAGTGACCCGATGGCTTTTCTGACCACCGGGAGCCCGCAGCAACACAAGCTTATCATTTCTTCAAAACTGGATGTGCAACAAATGGATCAGACCTTGAAACCCTGTGGTGAAGTTAGAGACCATCTCCAAACTGCGGTTGTACTGGAAGCAGATGCCATTTAGATACGAGTTTCCATCACATTCAAGTGCATGAAATGGACTGCAACTCTGCCAAAACATTTCCAATGATATCACAAAGTGAATTCAAGAAGAAGAGTTTATGAACAGCAGACATACACAAAGGATCATAACAATCTAACACTGAGGAATTCTATGTATGACACTGAGATTGCACCTCTTTTCTCCTATAAATGTCAATATATTCATTCTGGTCAACAAATATTGTTCTGACTACCAGATCTCAAAGATTAGCTTCAGGTTTTGCTGAATATTAAAATCAGTCTTTCTCCCACATTATTTTATGCCGTGTTGCTGTTTTTCAAAATGAATGAAATGCAGTCAATAGATTCAGATGGTAAACTTACAGTGATGCTGATGGCAGCAGAGGACGACACCGCAGCCGACAAATCAAAGGATCTGATGCTCTCTGGACCTGTCAAACATCACCAATCAAACGAGTCACAGTGTGTGTGTGTGTACAAGATGTGTATGAAGGCCCTGAAGCGCAGTCATTTGTGGAAATAAGCTCATTCATCCAACATCTCTCCAGATCAAAACTGGCTGCCCTTGGAGTGCGGTTAACTTTATCATTGCTATCAAACAGGGGTTGAAGTGGATGAGCGGACGGGGAACCCCCCCTCCGTAGTGATATCACCCATCCCAGAACAGGGCTATACAGATGATGTTCAGATAGCCTCCAGAGAAGAGCGCGTAACTAAAGTGTGCTGGCCAGTACCGACTCTTTTCTGAAGTTTTCAGGTCTGGAGATTAAAGACACAAAATGAGCTTTCCGGTATGAGTGGAGGGATCGGATGGTATCGTTCAAAAACGGATGAGTATTCTGAGTTTAGGGCAGCAACAAAATCTATATGTGTATATTTTCTTCATGAGACATACTCTTATCTTGGACATGAAATGAACATTACAGGACAATGGATGTGCATGTGGATTTCCCATCTTCTGAACATGCTGAACAATGATGTCAGGGAGTTGGCTCGATCCTCCCTGTTCATACCAAACACCAATATCAACAAAAACAACACCGGGTTGGATTGAAACTTCAGGGAAAACTTGTATGCCTCCTCTCTTCTGACCACTCACTCATTTTTGAAGAATACTGTGCTAAGGGAGGACCTTGTTCCTTTTAGAAAATCTTCCTTTTAGATTCTATCTCTCTATCTGGTTTCAACTACTGAGCAGATTGTTGAAACGGCTAGCAAAGCACAGTCCCCTGTCTGCTATTACCTATGTATATCCCTAACAACTGAGTGGTATTTTTAATATTGTGTAGATTTGTTGTATGCCACTGGTCCATGATTGTTTGTAAGTGTATTTAACTGTATCTATAATATTTATGTCCCTGTAAATCATTTCTTTCAAGAGGACTTAAATAAAATATGAAAATGTGTGTTTACCTGTCTGCAGTGCTGTACAGTCCAACAGATTTGAGCTACATGTGTACATTTTTCCTGTTGAATTGTTTAATGGAGCTCCAACGATGACGCTGCAGAATCAATCAGAGTTTACCTTTGGTCACTATAGACTCACATAACACATCATCAGCACACACACTTCACTCTTATTATTATTATCATTATCAATGCTATTAGACCTATTAAAAAGCCTACTAATAATTATAATGTTTCTGTCTGAGCTACCCTTCAAGGGTTAATAATAAACCACTCTTCTTCGTGGAGTATCTAAAGCTGTTTTTTGGTGTCATTTTAAATAACATGAATCTATTTCTTTTTATAAGTTAGGATTCAAATGTCTACTGTACTATGTCAACAACAAAGATAATCTTCACAAGCAGCAAGTTGTGTCCAACAGCAGTGGTCATTAGAAAAAACAACTAACATTAAGGTCTATACATCTAAACATTAAAGTAGCTTTCTGTATTTTAAAAATATGGTTAAAATTAAAACAAATGACAGTAGTGAAGTAAAAGAGCATTTATCATTTCCCAAATGGCCTTGATCTGGAAACTAATCAAATCAATCATGTCAGAAGTTTTTCTATTGCATTTACATGTTTTAACCAGTGGATGCCCCCAACGTGCCGTCTGTGTGTGTGTGTGTGTGATATGTATCATTGCGTGCGTGTGTGTGCGCGTGATATGTGTGTGTCTGTCTGCGTTTGCGCGCTTGCGTGTGTCTGTGTGTGTGCGTGATATGTGTGTGTCTGTGTGTGTGCGAGATATTTGTGTGTCTGTGTGTGTGCGTGCGCGTGAGATGTGTGTGTCTGCGTATGTGTGCGTGCGTGATGTGTGTGTGTCTGTGTGCGTGCGTGTGCGTGAATGTGTGTGTCTGTGTGCGTCCGTGTGTGTGTGTGTGTGCGTGATATGTGTGTGTCTGTGTGTGTGCGAGATATTTGTGTGTCTGTGTGTGTGAGTGCGCGTGAGATGTGTGTGTCTGCGTATGTGTGCGTGCGTGATGTGTGTGTGTCTGTGTGCGTGCGTGTGCGTGAATGTGTGTGTCTGTGTGCGTCCGTGTGTGTGTGTGTGTGTGTGCGTGATATGTGTGTGTCTGTTTGTGTGCGTGCGCGTGATAAGTGTGTGTCTGTGTGTGTGTGTGTGTGCGTGCGTGCGTGTGTGTTATGTGTATGTGTGATAAGTGTGTGTCTGTGTGTGTGTGTGTGTGTGTTTATGTGTGCATATGAGTGTGTGTGCGTGTGATAAGTGTGTGTCTGTGTGTGTGATATGTGTGTGTGTGTGTGTGTGTGTGTGTGTGCGTGCGTGCGTGCGTGTGTGTTATGTGTATGTGTGATAAGTGTGTGTCCGTGTGTGTGTGTGTGTTTATGTGTGCATATGAGTGTGTGTGCGTGTGTGTGCGTGTGATAATTGTGTGTCTGTGTGTGTGATATGTGTGTGTGTGTGCGTGTGTGTGTGTGTGTGTGTGTGTGTGTGTGTGTGTGTGTGTGTGTGTGTGTGTGTGTGTGTGTGTGTGTGTGTGTGGTGGGTGCGTGGGTGGGTGCGTGCGTGTGATAAGTGTGTGTGTGTGTGTGTGTGTGCGTGTTTGTGATATGTGTGTGTGATAAGTGTGTGTCTGTGTGAGTGATATGTGTGTGTGTGCATATGTGTGTGTGTGCGTGTGTGTGTGTGTGTGTGTCTGCATATGTGTGTGTGCCTGAGTGCGTGCGTGGGTGCGTGCGTGTGATAAGTGTGTGTCTGTGTGTGTCTGTGTGTGATATGTGTGTGTGATAAGTGTGTGTCCGTGTGTTTGATATGTGTGTGTGTGTGTGCATATGTGTGTGTGTGCGTGTGTGTGTCTCACCTTTTGCCAGTATTTTCAGAATGGTATTGATAGACACTGTAGCCAAAGAAATCGTCTTGTGAGCCATTATATGTCAATGGAGTTTCTACGTCCACGTTGAAGGTGTATGAACATCTGAACACTACAGCAGAGAGAGAAAGATTTTATTCTTTTTTTTACATTTCAGCCATTTTTTTGAACTGACCTACAGTTTTATCCTTTACTTTGCACCGTATTTTAATTCCACTCTAATGTTTGTAGTTATTGTATTGGCTTATGTTTCAAGAGTTGAGAGCTTAGGGAGACTCAAGAGAAGTTCAACGTTTCTTCATTTTCTCTTCCTGTTTTCGTGGTTTCATAAAATGTTGAATCTTAAGGAACACTGAAAGCCCAGACACATAGAAATATATTCACTTTAAAATGTTATGTTCAGACAGTACAAAACATTTTCCATTTTATAAATGATCTCTTAACAGGGAACTTTCATTGCGCTACTGTGTCAGATTTTTTTAAACTACACATCACACACTTGCAGACTTTTTGAAAGTTTCAGATAGAAACACACTAAGTGATCAAGACACAGACTTTCTGTAACAAATCCAGACTGAAAATCTAAGCAGAAGTCTTGTAGTGTATTATAGCCTCAAGTGAACTCTGGGATCTTTGCTTCTGATAAAGCGGTCTCCCTAAAAACGTAGGTGACATTAGGTACAACTTCACTTATCACACTACAAACATCAATAACAGTAACAGTAAACATATGCCATGAAGTAAAACTTTACCACATAAATAACTACCAGCCTTGGAAGCAAGTTCTGCAGTATAAATCAAGGCAGCGTCATATAATAATTACATTTCTGCATTTTGCTGAGATACGCTGTGATGAGTGGATTTCAAGTTTCTGGTAGAATGAGAGAAAACGTGCACTAAACTCAACACGCTTGAGTAATGAGAGGCTTATACTTCATGTCTGGAGTGATGTTAAGATCAAATATGACTTGACTTTCATCACTGCAGCACCTCATTCAACAGATGACCTGCTCTGATTCACATTTCACTCTCTTACTGTCTTTAAAACACCAGCACAACCCTAACAAACACACAGTGTGTCAATTCTGCATCTTTCTCTGTTCCTCTCTGACACACACACAAAGATGCTGAGGACAACACAATCTCAGACATATGGCGTGTGTGTTTGACCTGCATTATGGTGATGAATATGACCTGACATTAGGGTTAGAAACTGACATCTGCTTCACTGTGTGTGTGTGTGTGTGTGTGTGTGTGTGTGTGTGCGTGCGTGCGTGCGTGCGTGCGTGTGTGTGTGTGTGTGTGTGTGAGTGAAAGAAGAGTTCCTGTCAACATATAGCCACTAAACATACCCCACCCTGTTCCCCACACACACACACACATATATATATATATATAAAGCGTTTGCTTCCAAAACAAGAGAACTCAAGGTTTAAAAATCATGTTTTTTTTTATTGTTAATTCCAATTAATATAAATCAAACTGCAGTTGGTTGGTTTTGATTTAATCCACAATAACTCAAACAACAAATACAGCTGACTTACACAATTAAACACAATGACAACACGATGACATAATAAAATCTCATTTTGGAACCAAACTCTTCATATATTACATTATTTATTAACACTTTTTCATCTTAATTTTTATTTATTTATTTTTGTGGATGTCCTCAAGATTAAAATGTTAAGATTCAGATCGTCTTAAAACCAATTGTTCCCAAACTTCAGCATACACACACACTGATACATTACACACTCTTGATCAGTTGTATAGGCAGATGTGTAATTCTTACCGTATATAAAGAGCACAGAAATGATGAGTCTGTCCATGTTGCGTCTCGATCTGCTCAACTGTTTTCAAGACTTCCTGCATGTAATCTCATTTCCTCTCCACCTTTCACACATTCGTTTGAAACATATGAGTGTGTGCGCGCATGCGCAAGTGTGTGTGAGATGTTATGGATTAAAAACAACAGCAGTGTGTGAATAATTACACATTACATTTAGTTTTGTGTTGTTCAAGGATTAAAAACCCTCAGGAACACACACCTGACCTCAGAGATGCTGCGGCTCATCACAGGAAGCGTGTGTTTATGAATCTGCTAAAAGAGAGTTGGGTTCTATATGGTTTGTGCAGTTCTCAATAACTCAACACACAACACAAGAGTTTAACCGAGGATCAGTGTGTCATTTATACATAATGCATTCATTGCGCACCTGCAACAACATATGTGAAATTATTTTTCTGCCATATGTGTGACAGTGCTTGCAACACAACTGAGATCCGCTGTGTTTTGTGAATTCTGTTATTTTATTCATAAAAGTAACCAGCTACTAATATAACGGGTGTGTAATGTTATTGTAACATGTAGAATGAGTTGAAGTTAAAACAATGTCTGAAAAGTTTATACATTACATTTACAATTATTCGTTTGGATTTTAATCCAAAGCGATTTACAAGTATGAGAGCATATAAACATTTTGTCATGACACTAAACTGCACCGTTAGTTTCCAAGACCATGCTGGAGGGTTCAATGCAAAGGAGAGAATGTATATATTTAGATAGATTAGTCAGATAAATGCGGAACAGGTGCTGTGTGTTTTGAGCTGTTTTCTGAAAGTTGTGAAGGATGCTGCAGTTTGGGTGGAGGCCGGCGGTTCTTTCCACCACAGGGAACCCAATGAGTAACGGTTTCTGCAAGCGATTTGGTGCCTCGCTGTGATGAAACAACCAGTCGTCGTTCATGTTCAGACTGAAAATGACCGGAGGGGATGTAGACCCGGAGCAGTGAGTAAAGGGGCAAATTTGCTGTTATTGTTCTGAAGGCCAGTGTGAGCGATTTAAACTTGATGCGGGCGAAACTAGCAGCCGGTAAAAATGAAATCAGGAGGGGTGTTAAATGACTGAAGAGTTTAAAAGGGGACTCCATTTTGTCAAATGTGTGAAAACGCTTCTTAAACAGATAACACCCCGCCCTCACACACACACACACACACACACACATTGAGAAGTAACACGCACTACACAAACACATTCACAAGTTCCACTTGTCTGTAACTTAGACATTGTGCAATACGTACACACACATTCACAGGCGCGCACGAAGACACAGACACTTAGAGAAGTATGAAACGCTACACACACATTCACAAGTTCCACAAGTAACTTAGACATAACACACACACACAAATGTAGGTTGATTAACATAAGTAGGTTGATAAGAAAGGTTTTTGTCTGGCAAATGCATAAATGTAACTTCTTAACATATTCAAGTCGGGTGTCAATCCTGAAATCTTTGCAGCATCTCACACGTCTTCTTGTCCAGCACCTCATAAATCTTTTTGAGTCGGCGATCAGAAACAGGCCGGACATAACTGTGGGGAAGAACCATGGCCACACCCTCCTGCACCTCACCCATCACCAGCAGAGGGAGTTCCCGGTGCCGGGTGATGTTTGGGCACGGGCAGCTCCAGTCAATGCGCGTGAGCATCACCTCAAGGTGTTGCGTTTTGAAGAGCTGCAGGCCCATCTTCTCGTCACGTAAGACCTGCTCCAGACGAAAGCGAGCGATTCCCGAGTCCAGCTCCTCGATGAGTTCAGTGAGCTGCCCTACAATGGCAAAGTCGCTACGGCACAGACTTTCCACTATCTTTCCTCTCGTCCGGCAGCTTTTGCACGGATGGCCACTTGACCGCGGACAGCTGGCTGCGCATTCCTTACGGGTCCGAAAGTTATTCCTGTTGCCGTGGCAACCGCCGAAGACAAAAGCCTGGCACTGTCTTGTGAGGCTGTTGTAGGTCCAGCGTGCTTCCCAGCGCTTGCATGGACCCTGAACGGCAGGTAGCGAGCACACACTCAGCCCCTCACGCTGACATGACGAACGGCACTCCTCGTACGTCTCAAAGCGGTTGCGGCCACCCTCGCAGCCTCCGTGCGTGAACGTGTGGCAGGAACCCTGCACTGCGTCGTAGAACCAGTCCACCCGCTTGTCGCCGCACTCACCCCTCTCTACAGCCGCCAGGCAGTCGGCTGGCCAAAACGGCCGCTCCATCGGCAAGCTCACCTCTGAGTTGTCAAACACATCATCATCGTCGCGCTTTACGACAGAGAGCGGATAATCTGCCCGCAACATTCCTGCGACATTGCGTGCTACGCAGGTGTATATTCCGGAGTCCCAGATCTGGGCGTTGTACACCACCAGCTGACCAATGTTAGTTATGACCACATTCCCGTACATCTGATCAGGCCGCATGGCGATTCTTTCACGAACCTCAGACTGCTTCTCCCAGGTGACGTCGGGTTTCGGGTGGCCAATTACGTCGCAGTGAAAACTTGCCGTTCCGCCCAGGTAAATGACTAGGTGCTGCGGGTTGGAGTACAGGCTTGGCGGAAAGGCCTCGGAGCCGGCCTCGGTGGGCGTCGGATGCGGGGTGGTGTCTTGAGGCAGGGGGCTGCCGTTTGGACCAGACAGGTAATAGCGACACGTGACCTCTGTAAGGGTGACACCCTGAGCGCAGGCCTCGGCGTCCAAGTAGCAGCGGTTGAAATACGTGAGCCCGTCGGAGGCACAGGTGAAGCTTGGTTCTCTCTCGCAACGATCCAGACACTTGCATATCGGCTCTCCCTCCCACAAAACACACACCGCCCCCTGCTGGCTGCATATGAACTCATCACAGCTGGCCACACCCCCCGAGAGTAAACCCCCACCTGATTGGCCATCGGCAGATGAGCCGTCTGAGACTCGGGCGGCCACACAGCTCAGGAGGCCACACACGTTAGTACAGCACTTCTCATGCGCAGCACAGTCCTGTAAAACAACCGAGAACACAAACACACACACACACACTGTGAGAAACAGAACAGCTTCCTGGGTGTGTGGAAAGCAGAAACCAGTCAGCATTTAAGGTGTGAATTTAAGAGACGCACAGCAGCAAACAAAACCACCACCTCTTTGGATGGTAAAACTACCACTGAATAGTGAAACTACCACTGAAAACCAATGATTTCAAACTTTCATGAACTGAGAAAATAAAATGACTAAAGGCACATGAGGCTAAAACTGTCACTGAAATCAAATAATAAGCAGGCGAGACATTGTTCCTGTTAGTTGAATAATCGCACTTAACATAAAGAGTAAAGGTTTGTTAAAGAGATGAACATCAGTGGAGTTCAGTGTTGACTTTCAACATTCTTCAAAGAGGAGAATAAAAAAACTCACACAGGTTTGACATGACACGAGGGAGAATAAATGATGAAAGAACGTTCCTTTTGAAGGACGTTTTTATGATGAATATTTATTCAAATGAAACTGCATCCGCATGCTCCTCTGCAAATGTTTTCATTCGGCAGAAGCTTTCCTCTCAAGTGATTTACACGCGAGGAAAATTAATGTGTCAAACAAGAGCTTCAGTAGCTGCAGTGTCACAAAAAAGACAGAAAGTTATGTGCGTAAAGTTGGTGAAATAGTGTATAGCTTATATGCAGACACACACACAGATCCCTAACTCAACTCTTAACTACTTCTACCAATCATAATAATTGCAGTTCATATGATTTTTATCCAATCTAAGATGATGATGTGTTAATGTTCACCTGGTGTGTTTGGCATTCCCTCTCACAAGTGCTCTGAGCGTCCACCCATAAGTTTGCGTTCACGTCATTCGGACAGACACCAGCACGATCCGAATCAACGGCGATGAGCTGGACCCACATGAGGAGGAAGGACAGGAGAGAAGATCCAGACCTGCTGTGTGCGGCCGTACAAATAGAAAGCAGTGAAACACACATGGATTCATGCAGAAGGAGGCCGGCTGTGGGTCCGGACAGGGCTACCAATGTGATCCTGCTAGCCAAACAACAGCACAAACATTGTCAAGAGACACAAGCAGCTTCTCAGTGAACACGGAATCCAGACGTCCGGCGCAGCTGCTCTTCATGTTCATGTGGAGGAGGTTCTAGCTGGTGTGACCGGTGTCCCTCTGACCCCTGCGTTGATTTAATATGCAAAGCTTGCTGGGAAAGCACGTCCAGCTCAATATCAGATCATGTCTCTTTGTCCACGGACACCCCCGTGGAGCCCCAAACTTCATTCATTGAGCGCGACCCTGCAACCTCCGCATGACTTCTGACCCGACACACAGAGCGGGGTCACGCTCTCCACACCAAACTCAGCTCGCCATTATACTGCAACGTTGATTTATGATCCTGTTCTTCACCGTGAGTTTCATCTGGACATGCGTGTGCATGTGTGAGAGAGATAAAGAGATGTGTTTCAATACTTTTACAACTCTGTGTTCTTACATGTTCAAAACTGTCAACATATGCAAAGATAGATGGCCTGACCTAAGGACAAGATGCGTACAGTGGGCCAGGCAAGCACCTCCAGAAATGTTTTATCCTTATTGTACACTTGTGCAATACAATATAATATTGAACAACGTTACAAGCTAAAGGATTTGCAGTGATATATAACTAACAGGCCATCTGCCAAAAAACATGATTACTACACTTTAATTGCAATGAAATCGCAGGTCATTTTTTGTATGGGAACTTGTTAAAAATATAATATGATCCAAAGTGATTTATTCAAGGCAGAAACATGAATGTTATGAATAAGGGTAATTGTTAGTACTATTTTTACAGCACCTTGTTCTCTTGCTTACTGTCATCGTCATTATGAAGTGAACATATATGACCACAATGAGATAACTAAGAGTTTTTTTATTGTGCATTCAAATTAATATCAATCAAACTGCAGTTGATTTGTTTTGATCTTAGCCATAGTATCTCAACAAATTATAAAACAGGTTAACATAATAAACATCGTGATTTTGTTGTCTCATTTTGGAACCAAACTCTCCATATTTACACTGAGTGTGGGCTGTGTACGGTTACCTAGCAACCAGCGACTTTACGATATCACCCGGTATGTATGTGTTCCTTAATCAGCTATTTTACAAAATGCTTGTGCTTGTGTAACAACACTCGGCACTGTCGCGACGGTTTCGTGTTATGATGTTGTGTGGTGTTGTTGAGATGTTGTCAGGGGCGGACTGGCCATCTGTGTGATCTGGAGAATCACAGAATGGCCGGTACTCCAGGATGGCCGGTGGGCCCGCCCGCCACGCACGCAGTCATCACCTGTTTTTTTCCACCCACTAATCTGTTTCACACTCCAGTACTGTAGGTGGCAGCAATGCACCTTTAAGTTGGATGCCAGTTGCACTGGCCGCGGCCGCATTGCTTGGCCGCCTATACAGTCTATGTTGGCCGCCAAGTAAGGAGAAGAAGAAGAAGAAGAAGAAGAAGAAGAGGAGGAAGCGGGAGGAAGAAACTAACAGCAAAGACGTTAGAGGCTAGAAACAAATAAACATTATGCATAACGCGGCCGCGGGTAAAAAACGGAAAGAAAAGGGTGGGGATGAGAAAGCGAGAGAGAAAAAAATTGCGAAATTTAGATGCTGAAGCCACTAAATGTCGCAAACTAACAGAAATATTTAAAGAAAAATTCCACATGCAGTAGCTAATATTAAGAAATATGTTTTGCTTTTACTTTTGAAAATGTTGGTAACGTTACAGTTAATGCTTACAAACTTTGAAGATTTTCAATACAGAAGTTACATTTGTAATGGTGTATTTTCATTTAGATGTGGTATTATTTGTGCAGTAAGATTAATTACTGCATAAATTAAGATTATTAATTAATTCATTTTAAAACAGAATGGAATAGATTGTATAATATGCTGTTATAACAGCATATTATATGACGTTTTATTTAACAAAGTTTAGGAGGAGCAGGTTCAGATAATTAACCCAATTAGCACAAGTGGAGATCAATCAGTAATCAACTCAATGACCAGGTATAGATACACAGCAGACCTACCTCTGTTCATTGACAGTTTATCAGCATGTTGTCCAGCAGACGGCGCTACTAATACTGAAACACACCACGCTTTCGAACTGCTCTCGCGATACTCTGATGTCATACGGAGCTTCACGTCCAGCCGGTGACGAGCGCTGATCTGCGCGCTCGTGTCATTAGGCTTGTTTGAGATGCCTGTAATGTAGGTGAGAGTTATGGAAGGCCATTTAGGCAGAAATGTCTTTAGACGTAACGTGTACTATGGAAGGCCAATAGGGTCAAAAACGCGCGAATTTTAACACGTCAACAACACGTTAATATGGGAGGCCAATAGGGTCAAAAACGCGCGAATTTTAACACGTCAACAACACGTTAAGTACGTGTACTTTACGCGTACTTTACGCGTGAAAAATTAACGTGTACTTTACGTGTATTTAACACGTACTCAACGTGTTAAATACACGTCAAGTACACGTAGAATACACGTAAACAACGCATGATTCAGACGCCGGTTTCCAGTTTAAACGGGTCAATATCATTGGCTGCCTATGAATTGGGTCAAACCATTTCTGCACACTTGGGGGGTTGCCTGCTGCTCATAGGCTACATGCTACCACCATGAAAGATCCTTTTGTTTATTTGTAATTTTCTTGTGAAGCCCACACGTTTAAAAAAAATTAGTTTTTTAAGAAAAGATAAAAGTTATCTAGAAATTCAGTTTTCTAACAAAAAGTTACAAATGTGGTTCTTTATAATTCTGATACAATCCATTGTAATGAATTTCGATTTTTGGTAAACAACAAACTTTTAAAGACTGAGATAAAGTTGCTGCTATGACCAGTAGGGTGCACCCAAAATACCACAGAAGTGCCATATTACAGGATCGAAATCAAATCACAATAGATATCAATGAAATAAGATACTGACACATGTTTTTTCTGTAATAGCCCATCCCAGGTCATACTCATGATTTATATCTTAAGGCATACCATACTTTAATAAGACACCAATATCACTGCAATAAATTAAACTACAATGCTCAGCTATACTCCACGTTTTCAACTGTATAGTTTTAACAGTAGAATATGTTTACAAGTAATCTTATTTCTGAGATATGCTTTTATTTCTTGAGAAATTGTACCGTGGCCAAATGTACAACAAAGGATCAATAAATAGATATATGATATAAATACATTAACTGGTTTAAAAATAGATATAGTCTATGTTATGATAAGGCTTAAATATAAATATAAGGCTATGTTATGTTAAGTCTGTAACAAAACAATACCACCTTAACAGTTGTACCTGTAAGAAAAACAGTCAACAAACCAATAAGAATATTTAGTTTTATTTCCAAATTACAATAAAAAATATAGCTGCAGAAACTGTGGCAGTGGGATAATGATACCAACTTGTAGGGGAGAGATTCAGCGCTACAGGAAGACTGTAAGATACAATAAGGTGGACTTCAAAATTTTGTTTCTACGCATACAGCATCCACCTGAAGGTTGTGTGTGCAAATAATTTTAGATGAATGCACAACCTGCTCTCCCCTGACCTTACAGGACATGTAAGATAATTAAGTTTGAGTTTAAGCAGGACAAAAATGATATAAAATGTATAATAACTATGAAGAAAAAAGACAAGACAATATGTGTCAGCTTCAGTTGAATATCAGAAACAAACATGAAAAACTGCTGTTAAATCCTAACCCTGCCAAAATGTCCATAAGTACAGAATTAGGCAAATTATGTATATCACCACTATAATTTGTGTATGAAGTGCAGACTAGTGTCCAACAGACAGAAGGATAACATCTCCACATAACTCCTAGCGATTGTCCCCGAGATCCTGAGGATGGCAGCTTGATGGTGTGACACTTTATTAATGAGATATAATGATGTCAAGAGCCAATGATTCCAGGGTAAATTTTATGAGCAAAAAAGTTTTGACATTTTGGACTGTTGTAGCGCAAGAGGGTTTAAGTTAGAGACCCCAATTTGCTATGGTAACATATGAAACCACTTTTGGCCAATTTAAGAGATAGTCTAATTGCATTTGACCGGATTGTGTTCGTGGTAAAGATACTCATGTGGTTGAATGCACTCAAACAGTCACAAGAGACCGCCTACGTTACAGGCGAGGCAAGGCGCATCTCAAACAAGCCTAATATTAAAGGCCTTCTGTTTAACCCCTTCATCAACGTTGTCTGCACTTGGGTTCTTCTTCCTCCTCCTCCACGATCACGACAGTATGACAAAGTAGAATTCCAAAGATATTTAAGTAATTATTGACAAATGACAGACACAGACAGCCATCCATTAACACACAAAAACAATACTGGACAATGAACTAAATGAACAGACTTAACAGGGGAACATAATCAGTTAAAACAGAATCAGTTGAGGGACTAATTAACTAACGAAATAAGACAAAAATTGTAGAACCAAACCTGTAAAACCATGACAATAACAAGTCTATTATGCATGTGAGCTATCTTCTCAGTGACACCAAAATTGTAAAGAATAGTTATATTGATGACCAACTTAAGCGTGGATGTCAACTTGCCTGGCTCAGTGCATGAATCTCTGTTCTGTCAATGCTTGAGAGGTAAAGTATGGGAACAAAACAGAACACTTGGATTGTGGCAAAGAAACCCTATATACAATTTTCCCTTTTTGTACTTAAGACAGGGCGATTAATGGCCGGTTGGTGGCAGATAGCCACTTTAGTGTGGCCTCACTCAAACCAGTGTCAGGATGGTTATGACCTAAAGTATTAAAATTGTATGATTCAGCTGACCATTCAGCTGGGACCAGCCATCAATGACATCAATATACTTTGTCACTTTAAATGCATTCTGACGCTCCAATTTTTATATTGTTTGTTAAATGGCTAAATACATGAAGTCAAGTCTACATGAATAAATATGTATAGTGTTCATATGGCTGCTTAATTATATGAGTTTACATACTGACATCTGTTTTCCACCTGTTACGTCTTAATGTTGTTTCATTAATTAACAATCCAGCACCTTAAAAGGGCACTGAGAGGGTTACAGGGTTCTTAAAAGGCCCTGACAAAGTTTTACAAACAAATGTTATCTGTTAGTTTAGATACGTAATTTAATTCTGAGAACGTGGCATTCGTTCGTAGCAAAGGACTGACTTTAATTTATATACAGGAATTGAAGATTTTTTGTTAAAATTTTCTCTTGTAGAAACTGAATGTAGAGGCTTCAGTTTCCTCAAGAAGGGGACAGTAATTTATGTTCACATTCAAATATATGCAATAAAGAATAGCTCTGTGCATTTACCTCCATGCTAAGTTTCTAAATTCTAAGTTTCTATCAATGCACACAGAAAGTGTCTTTTCTTTATTTGTTTCACCCTTAAAAAGGTTAAAAAACCTTTTAATTATATTTGGTCTTCCTCAGCTGCCAGTACTACTATACGATTTGGTTGTTGGGCGCAGATGTCACTCTTTCATGTTATTATTCACCCATTTCACAAATAATTGTTTGATAAAATTAGGTACAAGCGCTCATCCTAATCCTGAAAGTCTTTTAATTAATTTAAATTATATCACATGTGTTTAAGTGCAAAATCTCTGAAACAGAAATGTTTTAACAAGCACCACCTGCTGGTTATAATGGTTGGCACAAAAAGCTCACCTTGTTTTACAAAGACCTATATGTACTACAATGCGCTTTATCCTATAACTATCTTAATTAAGTTCCTCTGCTGTAACTGTTTTCCCACACAAATATATAATTTTATTATACTTACCAAAGTTTGATAAATGGTAAAGCTAGTATTTCTACTACTGTGTTTATTTAAGAAAAAGGCTCCATAGTACACGTTACGTCTAAAGACATTTCTGCCTTAATGGCCTTCCATAGTGAGTAGGAGGCTGCAGTAAGGGGAGGAGTCAAAAAAGACCTTTGTAGTCGGACACTTTTCTGAATCTCGCTGTTTCCTCGCCTGCTAACGTGAACAATAGAGGAGATCGCGGTCGCGTTTTTTATCGCAGACGAAGTGGATGTAATCGAAATACCACTGTTTTTACATGAAGATGGTTATAATAATAATCACAGAATGTACTGTCAGATAATGTACAAATAAACAGCTTACACATGTAAGACATTTTCAAGGATTGTATAAACAAATGGTAAATGAAGTAAAAAGCAAGTTGCTTTTGAGAGACAGAGGTCATAACAAATGTTTATCATATTTAATAACAAGCAGGTTTCTGCCACCGTTTCACGTCCATAGTATTTCTTCCCTTGTTTTAAGATCCAGACACTTCTCAGATGAAACCACACAAAGATGAGGCATAATGACTAAACAGTCCATTTAGATATGTATGTTTGCATGTATATTTTTAATCGATTGATTTATTCATTCACACAAAATAAAGTGAAAATTACAACAAGGAATAATTCTAATGAAGAGAAATTTAAAATAAACGCATGTCCTAATTCTTAACTTCACTAGGCGTGTTTTGTTTTTGTTTAGTTTGCATGTAAATATAAATGAACAGATGCGTAATCTAATTCTTAGAATGAATAGAAAATGTATCAGTTGACATTCTCAGCCAATGAGCGTGAAGCTGTGTCGTCAGTCAGTCGTTTCCCATCATGCTTTTGAACAGCGCAGTCGGTGGAGAGCAACTGCGCTCGACTGCTCAATCCGACACAGCCGCCTCGCCGTCGCGAGAGTTTTTTGGCACACGTCAGCATGACGTCAGAGCAAGGCGGACGTAACTCGGACACTTTTCTAACCGGCATGCATCTCGCGGTGATCTGCGCAGATTTTGCTCATCTCAAACAAGCCTAATGTGATGATCATCTGAGTTTGGTGATGGTCAGGGATGATGGACCCGACCGATGCAGGTCAGTGTCGTGAATAATGACCAACGCTCCACATGAACAATAATCCGATGTTTGTGTTTGTGTGTTCAGTGTGAAATCAGACACCAGTGACAGTAAATCGCGTGTGCGCGCGTGTCCTGACAAACACACAAAACATGTTGAAAAGCGACGACGTCGAGTTTGTGTTATTTAGCTTTGAGTAAACAAAACACTGAGGTGGTGATGATGATGATGACGATGATGAACTTTATTGTTGTTAAATACGAGTAACTTAAACATGCAGACGAGTCCGAACTTGTTTATGAGAAAAATGTCTCCTCAACATTGACTGCAGCACAGAACTCACCGGAGGAAAACTACAATTGTGTTTAGTGCGTTTACCCAAATAATAACAACACTTGTCCCGTCGTTCCTCCCGTTCGTTTCCTTTATCAACTCATCCATGTCATGTCGTTGTTTTATCCCACTTATTAAAATCAACCAGACACGGAGGAATACGTGAATACTTTATGTGTCTTTAAGTTTAAAGGGGATGTGCAGACTTCTTAACATGTGGCCTGTATCACAAAGCCGGTTTGGGTTTTTCTCAGGTAAGGTCGAGTTAGTTTGAACATACATTGAGTTTTCGGGCTCAGAAAAATGGTCGATTGGTTTTGAGCGGGTTAAGTTGCCATGGTAACTCAGGGGGCTTGATGTGTAGTTCAGAGCTTCTATCACACTACAACCCATCACGCTCTCTAAGATCTCAAAACTCCCTAGAATAACTAAATCCACCAAAGGGGGTCGAGCTTTCTCATACGTAGCACCTAAACTCTGGAATAACCTTCCTGATATTATTCCAGGATCAGACACACTCGCCCAATTTAAATCTAGATTAAAGACACATCTTTACAGACAAACATTCACTTCATGCAAAATATGATTAATAAACCACCAGGAGATGCTGACATTAGATATTATTTACTTGAATAATTGGATGTTGTTAGGGCTATAAACACATGTACTGTGTGCTGTGTTTTTCGTATCTTCTCCTGTAAAGCTGCTTTGGAACAATGCACCTTGTGAAAAACGCTTTATAAATCAAATTGAACTGTGAGAAAGTGACGAATATCTGACGCAGCCGCTCCCCTCGTATCTCTCACTTCAAATTAAAAAAACTTTCAAGTGAAAATCTTTTGCTTCGAAGTGTTTATTTGTATTTATTGATTATAATTCAAGTAACATTCATATAATTATTATACGAGTTAATCATGAATATTTATTAATTCATCTTAAACATAGCATTTAAATTTAATATAACTATATTCATATCAAAACAAACTTCAATATATAAAGCATTTTAAAGTAATGAAGTATACATATTATCTTTTGATCTTATTGTAAACCAATATAAATCATTTCAATTCAGTTGATTCTGTATTGATATAGTCAGTATCTGGCTTCGCTAAGTCTCACCGCAGCTGTGATTATTCTGCCTTGTACGTGTGTTTCAATTCATTGGATTTTTTTCCATAATGATCTCTTCATCTTCAACAGAAAAGTGAAATGTGCTGATACTCTCGAAAAGTCAATCAAACTGATGACACTTTCCATGTTCCATGTGATTGGCTGTCTGCCGCACGTGCCTCACAAACTCCAGAACAAACCGGAGAAAGTTTAAACCAAGCGTTGTGCTACAGCTGATCCTGATCTAAACCTGGGGCCTGTACCATGAATGTAGCTGAACAAACTCAGGGTAATTGGATTAGTTTTGGGTTGACAAAACCAAACCAACGTGATCAAGCTTTGTTGGTACCATGAAGCAGCTCCTGGAGTTTCTTTGTCAACTCAAGCTTTGATCCTGAAGCTAAGATTAGTTTGCGCGCGCGTGCACATGAACGAGTGACGTCAGCATGACTAAACCAATCGCATTATAAATGGATAAAGAGATTTCCACAATATGAACACAAACATGAATTTCAGCCATGGAGTGATATGTTTCTGCTGTCTACGCAAGAGAGAAGTGTTTCAGAAACACTGCTGATTGCGTTAATGTTCAAGTTAAACGACTATATAGTACACACATTTACTGTAGTGCAAACAGGATCCGCGGGGTCCTCGGTGGAACTACAAGGGGTCCGTGTCCTTGCGGGCAACTTTTTTTATGTAAGGCATGGGTACAGAAATATTACAACAAATGTTCATTGAAGCTCCCGCATATTGCAATGTTAACCTGCGCGCGGACAAAAAACATCCATTCAGGCAGCAGAAGCAGTGAACCTTCCATCTGCTTCATCATTTCCCTTCAGAGTACACATGAGAGGAGTCGCGTGCAGATAAAGTTCATTCTCATATATTTCTGAACTTCTGTACAAATTTGTTAAAGCTGTAAACGGCTAATTTGACAGGCAAACGACACCACAACGCTTCTGCATTGTAAACTCTGACATCTTACGTGTTTAAAATCAATGAATGCGTGTCAAACAAGTTGCCCAAAAAATAACGCGGACTGGTTGCATGTTGGTCTCCTTTTAGTCTGATATGATAAAAACTAGTTTATTTTTTTGCAGAAAGACAACGGAGCTCAGAATTATAAATAGCGGTGTGTTCTGCAACACAGAGAAGCGGAAGAAAATATAAGAATTACACTTAATAAAACAACAGAATGCATAAGCCTCTACCTTTAATAGACTAGTCTTTGCGCCATTAACCAGGGTCAGTCATTTCATTGAAGCCTTAATAAAAACTACGGTTCAGGACAAAGAAAAATGTCCTAATACAGTGAAACTGAAAGTGTTTCTAGATGTTCTGCACCACAGACAAGAATGTAAAAACTGCAATGCAAATACATGTGATACAATAAAAGTGGAATATAAGTAAGTAAATTAAATTTCATGTGAGTGTAAGGGAAAGCCAGCAAATCTGTAAAATCAGATTTTACCTATATAGTAAACAATATTTGATTTTATATTGTAATATATTTTTATATTAGTATTTTTATTTTATTAAACAGTATAAAAAATAACTAGCCATTCTAACACGCACTGTGAGTCAGTTACGTCACCTATATGTTTCTTTGCTCACAGCTGATTGGTCAAACTTCAGTCTAAGATCTCGTATCCAGAACATAGCCTGCCCCGGAGCAGGTTAGCCGTGCAGCGTAAGACACCATGGCGACGAACACCGAATAAAGCCGAGCGACTTTTATGGTACCTAAAACCCAGGGTTGCCACAAACTAAACTGAAACATAGCTGGCTAGCCACCTAAACCAGCTTCATGGTACAGGCCCCTGGTTGGGTTTGTCTGGTTTTGTCAACTCAAAACTTACTATGCAACTCAAGAGTTTGTTCACCTCGCTTCGTGAAACAGGCCACTGGTCAACTTGTTAAAAAAACGTGTTGGAGGTATGACGTAGTTTCTCTGTGCTCAACACAATCCCCAGCGTTCGTATAGGTTTCTTCATTTTTTGAACATGAAAATCTGTTTGTTAACACCTTTTTTTAGACCCTTAGCACACTTCTCCCAGAAAAGCACGCACACGCCAGAGCGAGAATAAAGAGTACGCGCACATCCACCAAGGAGAGCGGAAGATGGAGCTGTAAATACAACAGTAGTTTTAATTTTTATTACATACAAGGTCAATGATGCGCATCGTCAACGTGTCTTCCGCGCAAGTTGATAATTTTCGAGCAAGAAATTTGCATGAAGAGCTCATTGACACCTACTGTTTGACGGGTCCGGACACGTTATCAGTCGCGTGTTGTTTTTCACGTCACTCACGCCAAAACAAATGTTTAGTAAAGAGCTTGGTACGTGATTGTTCACGTTTGGTGGAAACCCAACATTACGGTTTGACCTGCAGTGACGATAAAATTCAAGGTTTATTCCTTCACTTTATTCTGACATTCATTCTCCAGAAAACAACTTTCAGAGATTCAAGCCTCTGTTTGATAATTCAGGATGATATTTTGAGGCATGCAGAGCTGTTATGACACTAGAAGTGATGACATGCGCCTGTTTGTTTCGATCAGTGTTCTCCACAGACCGCCGTGTTCCCAGCAGTCATCTCCTGCTGGATCAGCTGCCCAGTTATCAGTCTCTGCTCTACCGGAGGAAATCCAACACCAGCGGTAGCGCTAGGAGGAGGGGCAGTGGGCGTGTCCGACAGCCGTCCGTCATCAGTGAGAAATGGCTGGAGCAGAAGGCTGTTCACAGCGGAGAGGATCTCAGGCCTGTGAGGGAGCTTCCCAAGAGCATGGAGGACAAACGGCAGGAAAAGTGAGTTCCTTTGTGTGTTTACCTGTTAGAAACATGTCTGTACAACCCCAACGCCTTCATCATACACACTTAACTGTTGTGTGTGTGTGTGTGTGTGAAGAGAGCAGCGTCTCCAGCAGGGCGGCGCTCCTATGGGCTGGGGTTTGTGGAGACTGAACATTCATCGTTCTCTGAAGCGTCTGAAGGAGGATGGGATGGATCTTCTGTCCTCGTTGCAGCTCTGGAGAGCAGATGTTCACCTCATTGAGGGTCAGAATAAACATCACAGATCACTAAAGCATAAACGAATAAATGAAAACTGAACGGCTGTTGTACGCTCACGTGTTTGTGTGTTCTGTTTGTGTTCAGGAATGTTCGGCACTGGAATTCTGTCCTATTTTTCGTTCCTGAGGTTTCTGGTCCTGCTGAACTTCATAATGTTTCTCCTCATGTTTGTGTTTGTGATGCTGCCAGTCATTATCACATCACACACATCACTGGACATCACCTACAGCAGCACAGACGGTACACACACATCACTGGACATCACCTACAGCAGCACAGACGGTACACACACACACACATCACTGGACATCACCTACAGCAGCACAGACGACACATAAACACACACACATCACCTACAGCAGCACAGATGGTACACACACACACACACACACACACACACACATCACTGGATATCACCTACAGCAGCACAGACGACACATAAACACACACACATCACCTACAGCAGCACAGACGACACATAAACACACACACATCACCTACAGCAGCACAGACGACACATAAACACACACACATCACCTACAGCAGCACAGACGACACATAAACACACACACATCACCTACAGCAGCACAGACGACACATAAACACACACACACATCACCTACAGCAGCACAGACGACACATAAACACACACACATCACCTACAGCAGCACAGACGACACATAAACACACACACACACATCACCTACAGCAGCACAGACGACACATAAACACACACACATCACCTACAGCAGCACAGACGAGATACACACACACATCACTGGACATCACCTACAGCAGCACAGACGACACATAAACACACACACATCACCTACAGCAGCACAGACGAGACACACACACACACACACACATCACCTACAGCAGCACAGATGGTACACACACACACATCACTGGACATCACCTACAGCAGCACAGACGACACATAAACACACACACATCACCTACAGCAGCACAGACGGTACACACACACACATCACTGGACATCACCTACAGCAGCACAGACGGTACACACACACACATCACTGGACATCACCTACAGCAGCACAGACGGTACACACACACACATCACTGGACATCACCTACAGCAGCACAGACGACACATAAACACACATCACTGGACATCACCTACAGCAGCACAGACGGTACACACACACACATCACTGGACATCACCTACAGCAGCACAGATGGTACACACACACACATCACTGGACATCACCTACAGCAGCACAGATGGTACACACACACACACACATCACTGGATATCACTTACAGCAATACAGACAGTACACACACACACATCACTGGACATCACCTACAGCAGCACAGATGGTACACACACACACACACACACACACACACATCACTGGATATCACTTACAGCAGCACAGACGACACATAAACACACACACATCACCTACAGCAGCACAGACGGTACACACACACACATCACTGGACATCACCTACAGCAGCACAGACGACACATAAACACACACACATCACCTACAGCAGCACAGACGACACACACACACACACACACATCACCTACAGCAGCACAGACGAGACACACACACACACACACATCACCTACAGCAGCACAGATGGTACACACACACACACACACATCACTGGATATCACTTACAGCAGCACAGACGAGACACACACACACACACATCACCTACAGCAGCACAGATGGTACACACACACACACACACACATCACTGGATATCACTTACAGCAGCACAGACGACACATAAACACACACACATCACCTACAGTAGCACAGACGGTACACACACACACATCACTGGACATCACCTACAGCAGCACAGACGACACATAAACACACACACATCACCTACAGCAGCACAGACGACACACACACACACACACACATCACCTACAGCAGCACAGACGAGACACACACACACATCACCTACAGCAGCACAGACGAGACACACACACACATCACCTACAGCAGCACAGATGGTACACACACACATCACTGGATATCACTTACAGCAGCACAGACGAGACACACACACACACACACACATCACCTACAGCAGCACAGATGGTACACACACACACACACACACATCACTGGATATCACTTACAGCAGCACAGACGACACATAAACACACACACATCACCTACAGCAGCACAGATGGTACACACACACACACACACACACACACACATCACTGGATATCACTTACAGCAGCACAGACGACACATAAACACACACACATCACCTACAGCAGCACAGATGGTACACACACACACACACACACACACACACATCACTGGATATCACTTACAGCAGCACAGACGACACATAAACACACACACATCACCTACAGCAGCACAGATGGTACACACACACACACACACACACACACACACATCACTGGATATCACCTACAGCAGCACAGACGACACATAAACACACACACATCACCTACAGCAGCACAGACGACACATAAACACACACACATCACCTACAGCAGCACAGACGACACATAAACACACACACATCACCTACAGCAGCACAGACGACACATAAACACACACACATCACCTACAGCAGCACAGACGACACATAAACACACACACACATCACCTACAGCAGCACAGACGACACATAAACACACACACATCACCTACAGCAGCACAGACGACACATAAACACACACACACACATCACCTACAGCAGCACAGACGACACATAAACACACACACATCACCTACAGCAGCACAGACGAGATACACACACACATCACTGGACATCACCTACAGCAGCACAGACGACACATAAACACACACACATCACCTACAGCAGCACAGACGAGACACACACACACACACACACATCACCTACAGCAGCACAGATGGTACACACACACACATCACTGGACATCACCTACAGCAGCACAGACGACACATAAACACACACACATCACCTACAGCAGCACAGACGGTACACACACACACATCACTGGACATCACCTACAGCAGCACAGACGGTACACACACACACATCACTGGACATCACCTACAGCAGCACAGACGGTACACACACACACATCACTGGACATCACCTACAGCAGCACAGACGACACATAAACACACATCACTGGACATCACCTACAGCAGCACAGACGGTACACACACACACATCACTGGACATCACCTACAGCAGCACAGATGGTACACACACACACATCACTGGACATCACCTACAGCAGCACAGATGGTACACACACACACACACATCACTGGATATCACTTACAGCAATACAGACAGTACACACACACACATCACTGGACATCACCTACAGCAGCACAGATGGTACACACACACACACACACACACACACACATCACTGGATATCACTTACAGCAGCACAGACGACACATAAACACACACACATCACCTACAGCAGCACAGACGGTACACACACACACATCACTGGACATCACCTACAGCAGCACAGACGACACATAAACACACACACATCACCTACAGCAGCACAGACGACACACACACACACACACACATCACCTACAGCAGCACAGACGAGACACACACACACACACACATCACCTACAGCAGCACAGATGGTACACACACACACACACACATCACTGGATATCACTTACAGCAGCACAGACGAGACACACACACACACACATCACCTACAGCAGCACAGATGGTACACACACACACACACACACATCACTGGATATCACTTACAGCAGCACAGACGACACATAAACACACACACATCACCTACAGTAGCACAGACGGTACACACACACACATCACTGGACATCACCTACAGCAGCACAGACGACACATAAACACACACACATCACCTACAGCAGCACAGACGACACACACACACACACACACATCACCTACAGCAGCACAGACGAGACACACACACACATCACCTACAGCAGCACAGACGAGACACACACACACATCACCTACAGCAGCACAGATGGTACACACACACATCACTGGATATCACTTACAGCAGCACAGACGAGACACACACACACACACACACATCACCTACAGCAGCACAGATGGTACACACACACACACACACACATCACTGGATATCACTTACAGCAGCACAGACGACACATAAACACACACACATCACCTACAGCAGCACAGATGGTACACACACACACACACACACACACACACATCACTGGATATCACTTACAGCAGCACAGACGACACATAAACACACACACATCACCTACAGCAGCACAGATGGTACACACACACACACACACACACACACACATCACTGGATATCACTTACAGCAGCACAGACGACACATAAACACACACACATCACCTACAGCAGCACAGACGACACATAAACACACACACATCACCTACAGCAGCACAGACGACACATAAACACACACACACATCACCTACAGCAGCACAGACGACACATAAACACACACACATCACCTACAGCAGCACAGACGACACATAAACACACACACACATCACCTACAGCAGCACAGACGACACACAAACACACACACATCACCTACAGCAGCACAGACGACACATGAACACACACACATCACCTACAGCAGCACAGACGACACATGAACACACACACATCACCTACAGCAGCACAGACGACACATAAACACACACACATCACCTACAGCAGCACAGACGACACATAAACACACACACACATCACCTACAGCAGCACAGACGACACACAAACACACACACATCACCTACAGCAGCACAGACGACACATGAACACACACACATCACCTACAGCAGCACAGACGACACATAAACACACACACATCACCTACAGCAGCACAGACGACACACACACACACACACACACATCACCTACAGCAGCACAGATGGTACACACACACACACACATCACCTACAGCAGCACAGATGGTACACACACACACACACACACACATCACTGGATATCACTTACAGCAGCACAGACGGTACACACACACACACACACATCACCTACAGCTGCACAGATGGTACACACACACACACACATCACTGGATATCACTTACAGCAGCACAGATGGTACACACACACACACACACACATCACCTACAGCTGCACAGATGGTACACACACACACACACATCACTGGATATCACTTACAGCAGCACAGATGGTACACACACACACACACACACACATCACCTACAGCTGCACAGATGGTACACACACACACACACACACACATCACTGGATATCACTTACAGCAGCACAGATGGTACACACACACACACACACATCACTTACAGCAGCACAGATGGTACACACACACACACACACACACATCACCTACAGCTGCACAGATGGTACACACACACACACACACATCACTGGACATCACCTACAGCAGCACAGACAACACACACACACACACATCACCTACAGCAGCACAGATGGTACACACACACACACACACACACATCACTGGACATCACCTACAGCAGCACAGACGACACACACACACACACACACACACACATCACCTACAGCAGCACAGATGGTACACACACACACACACACACACACATCACTGGATATCACTTACAGCAGCACAGACGGTACACACAAACACACACACATCACCTACAGCTGCACAGATGGTACACACACACACACACACACATCACTGGATATCACTTACAGCAGCACAGATGGTACACACACACACACACACACACACACCACTGGACATCACCTACAGCAGCACAGACGACACACACACACACACACATCACCTACAGCAGCACAGATGGTACACACACACACACACACACACACACACACACATCAGTGGATATCACTTACAGCAGCACAGACGGTACACACAAACACACACACATCACCTACAGCTGCACAGATGGTACACACACACACACACACATCACTGGATATCACTTACAGCAGCACAGATGGTACACACACACACACATCACCTACAGCTGCACAGATGGTACACACACACACACACACACACACACACACACATCACTGGATATCACTTACAGCAGCACAGATGGTACACACACACACACATCACCTACAGCAGCACAGATGGTACACACACACACATCACCTACAGCTGCACAGATGGTACACACACACACACCTCCCTGGATATCACTTACAGCAGCACAGACGAGACACACACACACACATCACCTACAGCAGCACAGATGGTACACACACACACACACACATCACTGGACATCACCTACAGCAGCACAGATGGTACACACACACATCACCTACAGCAGCACAGATGGTACACACACACACACACACACACACATCACTGGACATCACCTACAGCAGCACAGATGGTACACACACACACACACACACATCACTGGATATCACTTACAGCAGCACAGATGGTACACACACACACACACACACACACACACACATCACTGGATATCACTTACAGCAGCACAGATGGTACACACACACACACACACACACATCACTGGATATCACTTACAGCAGCACAGATGGTACACACACACACACACACACACACATCACTGGATATCACTTACAGCAGCACAGATGGTACACACACACACACACACACACACACACATCACCTACAGCTGCACAGATGGTACACACACACACACACACATCACTGGACATCACCTACAGCAGCACAGATGGTACACACACACACACACACACATCACTGGATATCACTTACAGCAGCACAGATGGTACACACACACACACATCACCTACAGCTGCACAGATGGTACACACACACATCACTGAGTGATGTCACTGACGGTGTTTGTGTGTGTATTGCAGTGAGAGAGTGCAGTGTTTATCCCAGCAGCTCTCGTCAGGGTCTGGTGGTTTTTCATCAACACATCACAGATCTTCTGTCAGGAACTGTATGAGATCATCTCATAATAAAATACAATACAACAACTGCACAATAGAATACAATAACCGATAAACTCTGTCTCTGTGTGTGTGTGTGTGTGTGTGTGTGTGTGTGTGTAGGGTTTTCTGGAGCAGACGTACCTCTTCTATGGTTATTATAGGCTGGAGTTCATTCATTCTGCTTTCAGCTATAATCTCCCTCTGGCATATCTGCTCACCACCGTATCATATCTGATGCTGAGTCTCGTCTGGATCGTCAAGAGGTCAGTTCAGGTCCACACATCTGTGTGTTTGTCATGTGTGTGTTTGATGAATCTGCTGATCTGAGATCAGGATGGGTTTGGATTTTTTTGTGTCCATTTTTAGGTCCGCGTCTGGTTTTAAACGCAAACTCATACAGGACGAGGATCGTTTCCAGAGTTTCTGCAATAAGATATTTGCCGGCTGGGATTTCTGCATCACCAATGAGAACGCAGCGCGCCTTAAACGCAGCAGTTTACTTTACGAGCTGAAGGTGCGTTTGTCAACACATCAGCGTGTTAATAAACTTCAGTTATATTCACAGCAGAATGGTTGAGTTTTTGTTGCTGCTGTGTGTGTGTGTGTCAGACGGATCTGGAAGAAGAACGCATTAAACAGAAGATGGCGAATCGCACACGCAGTGAAAGATGTCGTATCTACACGTTAAGGGCTGCTGTGAATCTGTTTGTGGTGGCCGTTCTGATCTCCTGCTTCTACTGTATCTACATTGCCACTGTATTCTCACAACGAAAACAAGCCGAGGTGACAACTGTCTTTCTCTCTTCACTTCGGTCTTCAGGTCCTGATCTCTTTCTAAAGATGTGTGTGTGTGTGTGTGTGTGTGTGTGTGTGTTTAGGAACAGGGTAACTTTTTGTTTGAGCTGATGGTGGAATATTTGCCCTCCATTGTCATCACGCTGGCTAATTTCATCACACCACTGATCTTCAACCTCATCATCAGTTTTGAGGATTATTCACCTGCCTTTGAGATCCGTTTCACACTGATGAGGCATCACATTCACTCAAGTTTTCACAGTGCTGTTTGTCAAAAGACTGTACATGATAGTTAATCATGAGATTTGTGTTTATTTCTGTGAGCTTCACTGATATGTGTTTGTGTGCTTGTACACGAGTGTGTGTTATATCATATGAAAGACGTTTTATTCAATCACGATGAATTTTTATCAAGATCAAATCTGTTTCATTGGTCAGGAGTGTACAGATGTGTGGCTAACATCATTGTGTGTGTTGTGATCAGGTGTGTGTTCATGCGATTGGCCAGTATCGGTGTGTTGCTGTTCTCACTGTGGTCTCAGATCACCTGTGGAAGTGCACATTGTTCCTGCGGATACAACCATCAGCGCTACCCTGTAGGTCTCACACACACACACACAGATGTTTGAGTGTGTTATGCGTCTTTAACTTTTATGTTGTTGCACAGTGCTGGGAGACTCATGTTGGACAGGAAATGTATAAGCTGGTGATCTTTGACTTTCTGATCATCGCCGCTGTCACCATCTTCATTGAATTTCCTCGCAAGTATGAAAGAGTGAATGTGTTCTTCTGTGGGCTCAGCTCACACTCGGCTGAATTTCTCACAGCTTGATTGCTGTTCTGACAGGATTATTGTCAACCATTGTGACTGTGCTTTGGCCAAGTGGTGGGGTCAGCAGGAATTCGCCATCCCTCAGAACGTTCTGGAGATCGTTTACGGTCAAACCATCTGCTGGATTGGAACATTTTACTGTCCTTTACTGCCTGCCATCAACACTGTCAAATACTTTCTGGTCTTTTACCTGAAGAAGGTAACAACTCATTTCCTTTCACCCAAAGAAACATTCAGAGAAAATAAACTAAAACACTGAGCATTCTGTTGTGTTATTTCAGTTGATGTTTGTATGTCAAGTGCCGTTATAATAACGATTCAGTGTTCTTATTGTTTTTTATTCTAATGAATCATGCAGGTGTCTTTAATGAGCAACTGTCGTCCTGCCACGCGTCCATTTCGAGCCTCCAGTTCTAATTTCTTCTTTCTGGTTGTGTTATTAATCGGTTTGGGTCTTGCATCTGTTCCTGTAACCGTCAGCATCGCAGAGTGAGTTCACAAACGTTTGTGTTTACAGATCATGTTAAATATATGTGTAATGTGTTGTGATGTGTCAGGATCCCGCCGTCACGAGCGTGCGGTCCCTTCATGAATTACACCTCGTCATGGAAGGTTGTTCCTCGTGTGATCACTCAGCTACCTCAAGGTCTAAGCTCCGTTCTGATGGCGCTGGCGTCTGAGGCCTGCGCTGTTTCACTCTTCGTCATCACTTGGTGAGACTGAGCACCTGTCTCTTGTCTGTCTATAAAACGCACAGGATTCAGTCTGTCCACAAACTCATCCTACATATATCCCAAATACAGTGCTGTGAAAAAGTATTTGCCCTCTTCCTGATTTTGCATATTTGTCATGTTTAAATGATTCAGATCATCAAACACATTTTTACATTACAGAAAGAAAACCAGAGTAAATACAAAATGCAATTTTTACACTATGGTTTTAAAAACATTTGAGACCCTGTGTGAGAAAGTAATTGCCCCCTAAACCTAACAACTGGTTGTACCACCCTTGGCGGCAACAACTGCAATCAAGCGAGTCTTTCACATCGCAGTCGAGGAATTTTGGCCCATTGCAGAATAGTTTTAATTCAGCCACGATTTAAGTCCGGACTTTGACTAGGCCACTCAAAAACCTTTATTTTGTTTATTTAGCCATTAAGAGGTGGACTTGCTGGTGTGTTTTGGATCATTGTCCTGCTGCATAACCCATGTGCGTTTAAGCTTAAGGTTACAGACCGATGGCAGGACATTCTCTTTTAGGATTTTGTGATACACAGAATTCTTGGTTCCATCAATTATGGCCAGTCGTCCAGGTCCTGAAGCAGCAAAGCAGGCCCAGACCATCACACTACCTCCACCATTTTTGACTGTTGGTTTGATGTTCTTTTATGAAATGCTGTGTTAGTTTTACGCCACATGTAATGGGACAGACACCTTCCATAAACTTCAACCTCCATCTCATCAGTCCACAGAATATTTTCCCAAATGTTTTGTGGATCATTTAGATTTAGTTTTAGCACACTTTTGTGTTCTTTTTGGTCAGCAGTGGCTGGCTCGCCCATGGATGCCGTTTTTGAACAGTCTCTTTCTTATTGTAGAATCATGAACACTGACCTTAACTGAAGCAAGAGAGGCCTGCAGTTCTTTAGAAGTTGCTCTGGGTTCTTTTATGACTCCTGAACGAGTCGTCATTGTGCTCTTGGAGTAATTTTGGTAGGCCGGCCACTCCTTGGACGGTTTAGCACTGTTCCATCTGTGGATAATGGCTCTCACTGTGGTTCGCTGGAAATGACATTGTAAAGACTGATACATTTCTATTACTTAGTTTCTCATCTCTTGTTGAATTTCTTTAGATCGCTGCATGATGTGGTGCTATTTGAGATGACTACTTCAGTTTGCCAGACAGGTTCCACTTAAGTGATTTCCTGATTCAACAGGTGTGGCAGTAAATAGGCTTGAGTGTGGCAAGTGAATTTCAGTTATTGAATTCATCACCGTCAATTCATGATTTACCAAGGGGGCAATTACTTTTTCACACAGGGTCAGAAATGGTTGCATTGCTTTTTCCCTTAATAAATAAAACCATCATTTAAAAACTGCACTTTTATTTGCTCTGGTTTTCTTTGAGTAATAATAATTAAAAATTAAAGCTGCAAGCAGCATTTAGCGGGTTCGAGCACTTTAAGGCGTCTAAAGCATCTTTGCCTTCATCAAGTAGGCCGAGGACTCTCATACTAAAACACCCAAGTGGACGATACTCCCAACGCCTGAAAAATTATAGATACGGTCAGCAACGGTTCACAGACACTACGCCTGATTACACACATATGCAGATATAGTACACTTGAGGGGAATCATCTTTTCAGGCTCATTTGGTCACATACATTGAAGAAATGACCCTGTCTAAATGCATTGAGTTGCTGCCATGTGACTGCTGAGTAGATATTTGGGTTTACATGATATTAAACTGGTGTACATAATAAAGGTGCGTGTTATGTTTAGCAAAACCGCATCTTACAACCAGCCAGACATATTCTATATTTATAGATGTGTAAATATGGAGCAACGTTTAATGTGTAGTGCTTTATATGTCTAACACCTTGTTCCTGTGAGAGAGGAAACATATCTCTTGTCCGATAACCATCATATTTTACATGCTTGTTTAGTGTAATAAGATGTATGATTGTACTTCATGGCAAGTCAATTGGATTATTTATTAAGGAGAAGCGAGCTTTCAGGTACACCGTTCATTTGAATTTAATAAAGGACCCTGTAATGGTCACGCAAATAAAAAAGTTGAACATATTTTTGATAGTTATTTATCTAGAGAGTCCTGAGAATTGTACTGTGGTGGAAATTTTGAAATCGCTTGAAAAACCTAGGACAAGTTCGCAAAAGTAGGTTCTTAACATCACAGATAACTCACAAACTGTTTGATCGACATCAATGGTTCAAGAGCCAAATTTGTTTGGAATTATGAGAGCTTTCATATGACATCGATAGTTTGTGTAAATGTCAAATGTCACGTGATACACAATTGTTAAGGCAACCTAAGATGTGTACATTCTGCCATTTATACTTTATAGCGCCACCTAGTGTTCTGACACCGTGGTATTTTGTAATTCACCTAGGAGTGATGGTCTTCACATATGTTCCAAGCCCCATGATGATATCTCTAATAGTGCTCGAGTTATGGGCATTTTAATGTAATAGGCTCCGCCTATTTAAAATGTTTACGCCCCAAAGCAACCGTGAAAAGAAATTTCAACTTTTTTTTGATAATTATTTACATTCACACTCCACAGAAGTCATCTGCATTGGTTTGGATCCGATCAAGTGAAAAACCAAGGACCAGTTCGCAAAAGTAGGTTTTTAACATCATCAGCCATAACTCACGAACCGTTTGATTGACAGAAGCGTGTCCGGAGGCAAAGTTGTTCAGAATGAGGAGTGCTATCATATGATGTAAATAGTTTGGGTATATGTCAAATGTCACGTGATACACAATTGTTTATGCAACCAAAGACACGTACATTTTGCCATTTTTACTGTTATAGCGCCACCTAGTGTCCAAACGCCGCGGTATTTTGTAAGTCATCTCGGAGTGATGGTCTACACATATGTTCCAAGCCCCATGATCTTTGACTTTCTGATCATCGCCGCTGTCACCATCTTCATTGAATTTCCTCGCAAGTATGAAAGAGTGAATGTGTTCTTCTGTGGGCTCAGCTCACACTCGGCTGAATTTCTCACAGCTTGATTGCTGTTCTGACAGGATTATTGTCAACCATTGTGACTGTGCTTTGGCCAAGTGGTGGGGTCAGCAGGAATTCGCCATCCCTCAGAACGTTCTGGAGATCGTTTACGGTCAAACCATCTGCTGGATTGGAACATTTTACTGTCCTTTACTGCCTGCCATCAACACTGTCAAATACTTTCTGGTCTTTTACCTGAAGAAGGTAACAACTCATTTCCTTTCACCCAAAGAAACATTCAGAGAAAATAAACTAAAACACTGAGCATTCTGTTGTGTTATTTCAGTTGATGTTTGTATGTCAAGTGCCGTTATAATAACGATTCAGTGTTCTTATTGTTTTTTATTCTAATGAATCATGCAGGTGTCTTTAATGAGCAACTGTCGTCCTGCCACGCGTCCATTTCGAGCCTCCAGTTCTAATTTCTTCTTTCTGGTTGTGTTATTAATCGGTTTGGGTCTTGCATCTGTTCCTGTAACCGTCAGCATCGCAGAGTGAGTTCACAAACGTTTGTGTTTACAGATCATGTTAAATATATGTGTAATGTGTTGTGATGTGTCAGGATCCCGCCGTCACGAGCGTGCGGTCCCTTCATGAATTACACCTCGTCATGGAAGGTTGTTCCTCGTGTGATCACTCAGCTACCTCAAGGTCTAAGCTCCGTTCTGATGGCGCTGGCGTCTGAGGCCTGCGCTGTTTCACTCTTCGTCATCACTTGGTGAGACTGAGCACCTGTCTCTTGTCTGTCTATAAAACGCACAGGATTCAGTCTGTCCACAAACTCATCCTACATATATCCCAAATACAGTGCTGTGAAAAAGTATTTGCCCTCTTCCTGATTTTGCATATTTGTCATGTTTAAATGATTCAGATCATCAAACACATTTTTACATTACAGAAAGAAAACCAGAGTAAATACAAAATGCAATTTTTACACTATGGTTTTAAAAACATTTGAGACCCTGTGTGAGAAAGTAATTGCCCCCTAAACCTAACAACTGGTTGTACCACCCTTGGCGGCAACAACTGCAATCAAGCGAGTCTTTCACATCGCAGTCGAGGAATTTTGGCCCATTGCAGAATAGTTTTAATTCAGCCACGATTTAAGTCCGGACTTTGACTAGGCCACTCAAAAACCTTTATTTTGTTTATTTAGCCATTAAGAGGTGGACTTGCTGGTGTGTTTTGGATCATTGTCCTGCTGCATAACCCATGTGCGTTTAAGCTTAAGGTTACAGACCGATGGCAGGACATTCTCTTTTAGGATTTTGTGATACACAGAATTCTTGGTTCCATCAATTATGGCCAGTCGTCCAGGTCCTGAAGCAGCAAAGCAGGCCCAGACCATCACACTACCTCCACCATTTTTGACTGTTGGTTTGATGTTCTTTTATGAAATGCTGTGTTAGTTTTACGCCACATGTAATGGGACAGACACCTTCCATAAACTTCAACCTCCATCTCATCAGTCCACAGAATATTTTCCCAAATGTTTTGTGGATCATTTAGATTTAGTTTTAGCACACTTTTGTGTTCTTTTTGGTCAGCAGTGGCTGGCTCGCCCATGGATGCCGTTTTTGAACAGTCTCTTTCTTATTGTAGAATCATGAACACTGACCTTAACTGAAGCAAGAGAGGCCTGCAGTTCTTTAGAAGTTGCTCTGGGTTCTTTTATGACTCCTGAACGAGTCGTCATTGTGCTCTTGGAGTAATTTTGGTAGGCCGGCCACTCCTTGGACGGTTTAGCACTGTTCCATCTGTGGATAATGGCTCTCACTGTGGTTCGCTGGAAATGACATTGTAAAGACTGATACATTTCTATTACTTAGTTTCTCATCTCTTGTTGAATTTCTTTAGATCGCTGCATGATGTGGTGCTATTTGAGATGACTACTTCAGTTTGCCAGACAGGTTCCACTTAAGTGATTTCCTGATTCAACAGGTGTGGCAGTAAATAGGCTTGAGTGTGGCAAGTGAATTTCAGTTATTGAATTCATCACCGTCAATTCATGATTTACCAAGGGGGCAATTACTTTTTCACACAGGGTCAGAAATGGTTGCATTGCTTTTTCCCTTAATAAATAAAACCATCATTTAAAAACTGCACTTTTATTTGCTCTGGTTTTCTTTGAGTAATAATAATTAAAAATTAAAGCTGCAAGCAGCATTTAGCGGGTTCGAGCACTTTAAGGCGTCTAAAGCATCTTTGCCTTCATCAAGTAGGCCGAGGACTCTCATACTAAAACACCCAAGTGGACGATACTCCCAACGCCTGAAAAATTATAGATACGGTCAGCAACGGTTCACAGACACTACGCCTGATTACACACATATGCAGATATAGTACACTTGAGGGGAATCATCTTTTCAGGCTCATTTGGTCACATACATTGAAGAAATGACCCTGTCTAAATGCATTGAGTTGCTGCCATGTGACTGCTGAGTAGATATTTGGGTTTACATGATATTAAACTGGTGTACATAATAAAGGTGCGTGTTATGTTTAGCAAAACCGCATCTTACAACCAGCCAGACATATTCTATATTTATAGATGTGTAAATATGGAGCAACGTTTAATGTGTAGTGCTTTATATGTCTAACACCTTGTTCCTGTGAGAGAGGAAACATATCTCTTGTCCGATAACCATCATATTTTACATGCTTGTTTAGTGTAATAAGATGTATGATTGTACTTCATGGCAAGTCAATTGGATTATTTATTAAGGAGAAGCGAGCTTTCAGGTACACCGTTCATTTGAATTTAATAAAGGACCCTGTAATGGTCACGCAAATAAAAAAGTTGAACATATTTTTGATAGTTATTTATCTAGAGAGTCCTGAGAATTGTACTGTGGTGGAAATTTTGAAATCGCTTGAAAAACCTAGGACAAGTTCGCAAAAGTAGGTTCTTAACATCACAGATAACTCACAAACTGTTTGATCGACATCAATGGTTCAAGAGCCAAATTTGTTTGGAATTATGAGAGCTTTCATATGACATCGATAGTTTGTGTAAATGTCAAATGTCACGTGATACACAATTGTTAAGGCAACCTAAGATGTGTACATTCTGCCATTTATACTTTATAGCGCCACCTAGTGTTCTGACACCGTGGTATTTTGTAATTCACCTAGGAGTGATGGTCTTCACATATGTTCCAAGCCCCATGATGATATCTCTAATAGTGCTCGAGTTATGGGCATTTTAATGTAATAGGCTCCGCCTATTTAAAATGTTTACGCCCCAAAGCAACCGTGAAAAGAAATTTCAACTTTTTTTTGATAATTATTTACATTCACACTCCACAGAAGTCATCTGCATTGGTTTGGATCCGATCAAGTGAAAAACCAAGGACCAGTTCGCAAAAGTAGGTTTTTAACATCATCAGCCATAACTCACGAACCGTTTGATTGACAGAAGCGTGTCCGGAGGCAAAGTTGTTCAGAATGAGGAGTGCTATCATATGATGTAAATAGTTTGGGTATATGTCAAATGTCACGTGATACACAATTGTTTATGCAACCAAAGACACGTACATTTTGCCATTTTTACTGTTATAGCGCCACCTAGTGTCCAAACGCCGCGGTATTTTGTAAGTCATCTCGGAGTGATGGTCTACACATATGTTCCAAGCCCCATGATGATATCTCTAATAGTGCTCGAGTTATGGGCATTTTAATGTAATAGGCTCCGCCGATTTAAAATGTTTACGCCCCTAAGCAACCGTGAAATAAAATTTCAACTTTTTTTTGATAATTATTTACATTCACACTCCAGAGATGTTATCTGCATTGGTTTGGATCCGATCGGTCGAAAAACCTAGGACTAGTTCGCGAAAGTAGGTTTTTGACATCATCAGCGATAATTCGCAAACCGTTCAATCGACAGAAGCGTGTTCAGAGGCAAAGTTGTTCAGAATGTGAAGAGCTATCATATGATAACAATAGTTTGAGTATATGTCAAATGTCACGTGATATACAATTGTTTATGCACTCCAAAAGCGTTATTTCGCCCCCCGGTGGCCGAATGAGTTCATATTTCTTACAGACCTTCAGGACCATGAGTCGAACAAGCCCAGCGAGTGTCGTTTCGATCGGCCTCCGTTAACCCGGTCTAATTAGTGCTCAAACTTCATTGGCCGATGACCGCCATGTTTCTTTAGATACACCACTGTCCTTTTAGACAATCATCGTGCATGACACAAAGACACACCATACCAAATAATAAGTCGATCGGGCAAACGGTTGGGTAGTTATAGCCCTTTTCGAGTTCATGTAAATTATAGCGCCACCTAGTGGCCAAGCGCCAACTCCTTTTTACTGTGACCCCGGACTGAGAGTCTACACATAGGGTACAAGCCCCATGAAGATTGCTCAAACGGTTCACAAGTTATGGCCATTTTAGTCAACCATGGCACTTCCGGTTCAGGCGTTTTGGCGCCCCCTAGCAATGGTGAATCGAAATTTCAACTTTTTTTTGATAATTATTCACATTCACACTCCACAGAATTCATCAGCGTTGGTTTGGTTCCGATCGGGCAAAAATCCAGGGACTAGTTCATTTTATTTTTTTTGCATAAAATGCTAATTAGCGGAAAAATTTGCATACCGGAAATGAAATCGGAGATATACGTTTTTTAAGTTTTGAGCCAATGATTACAATGATATAAAACACTTGGGTGTGCGACAAACGGTTTAGGAGTAAAGAGTGCAAACACGCTTTTCATCGCTGTAGCGCCACCTATGGGCCGATTTGGCTGGGTCCATGTATCTGAGTAGCGACAAGGACTACTACCATCTGACCAAGTCTCAGCTCTGTCGGCCTTACGGTTTAGGCTGCCCATGTAGTTTTAGGGAAGAATAATAACGGAGAAGAATAAAACCCACAAATACAATAGGTTTCTAGCCCTACGGGCTCGAACCCTAATAACAAAAATTAGTGAATCATTTGAGCAGGACATATGCAAAAACCAAAAAATCTGGAAGAAGGCAAATACTTTTTCAGTCTGTATGTCAGTTTTGTGTAAATCATTACCGTCACTGTATGATGTTATTTTTGTTGTATTACAGTCTGGGGATGTTTTATGTGATAGCATTGGCTGGAGCTCATAAGCGTGTCATCGAGCAGCTCAGAGATCAGCTGGCTATGGTGAGTGTTCATACATGGTGACGACAGAATAATTCCGATCCTCTCACGTCGACCCTCTGTCCCGTCTGTAAGTCGTACATGCTGGTCCATGTTTCTGGTCCAGTCTAATCAAATGTTTTGTTCCTGCGTGTTTCAACATATACAGTTGCTGACCTACAGTCATGAAGTGATTGTGTGGTATTCACCTATATATTCTGAACGCGGCCATAGGTTTAACTGTGGTTTAAAATGTTTAATAAATGCCTTCAGCGTGTTTTGTTCATCTGTAAACTGTCTGGGTTAAAAACGTGTTGTACTGAAATTCATGTGTCTGTGCGTGATGCAGGAGGGCCGCGATAAGCGTTTTCTCATCCAGAAGTTGTGTCAGGCCCAGCAGGAGCTCTTCGCTCGATCTCCGGATCGGGGTTGCCATGGAAACCGGCGGGATGATGAAGTGTATTTCGTGCCGTCGTCAGCAGTGCTGGAGACACGGGCGTGAGGGTCTTGAATCAAGTGATACGGGTGTCAATGACACCATCGCAAAGAAAGCTGCTCTGTAACACACTAACATAAAACACTTCACCTTTTTACGTGTAACACTTTTTGTGTTTTTATTCTTGTTGTTTGTTTTGCCTATTTGAAAATATATATATATATTTGTTGTAATTGGGATCAAGAACATGAACTTCTAACACTATTTTGAGTTTGATCTTTAAGGCTGTCAAGATGAAAGTTAATATGCAGGCTGTCACATGAGGGCTTCTCGCTGTTATCCATCTACAGACTCAACACATTCCTTTTTATTTCAACAATTTTATGGGGTCATTTGGTATGTTTGATGATGTTTTGGTCAGACGAGTTCGGTTTTTTTAAAGGGATTGCAGGATTGTTCTGCTCTGGTCAACCTTGCATTTGAATCTAAAGACTTTTTCTTTTGAATGTTGTGGCAAATAAAATATTTGCATCAAATGTTGAGTCGTCGTCGTCATCGTTGTTGTTTGTTACAAAAAAGTCCAGAATGAATCTCAGCTGAATGGCGTATAAACGGTTCTAAAGAGCTGTGTAAAAAAAGGTAGATGCAGACGGGGCTTTTACTTTAGTGGAGGACTTTTATTTTGATTTATTTTGTGTGTCGTTTGGGGCTTTTATTATGTCGACTCTGCACCGGATTTCGAGGCCCGTGAGTCGCGCTGGTTCGGTTTATCGTGACACAAATCAAACCGATCAGCTCGAGCTCAGTATCGACGCCGTGATGCTCGCACAGCAGCCGTTTTGTGAACTTTAAACACGTCTGCAGGTGAGAGCGCGTCACTCTCGAATACATTCACGGCATGTTATGGATGATAAAGGGTTGATTTTGCGCAATGCTAATGAAATATATCATCATGCTGAGTTCCAAGCGATTTATTATCTGTCAAGCGTTGTGTCAAGGCGTCATGTATATATTTGTGTTTACGTGCGGTTTTGTAATATGAATACATTTGTACATGTGATTTTCAGTGATGGCGTCAGGTCCAGAGACCGTGCACTACATCCACCTTCATAACTCCAGTCAGTCTGTGCTGGAGGCTCTGAGGTCACAGCGACGCAAGGGTCTCTTCTGTGACGTCACCGTGCGCATCCACGACGCGTCTCTGCGGGCTCACGCATGCGTTCTGGCGGCTGGAAGCCCCTTCTTCCAGGACAAACTGCTGCTGGGCCACTCAGAGATCTCGGTTCCTCCTCTGGTGCCCGCGGAGACGGTGAAGCAGCTGGTGGATTTCATGTACAGCGGCTCACTGGTGGTGCTGCACTCGCAGGCGCTCTGCATCCTCACTGCCGCCTCCATCCTGCAGATCAAGACCGTGATTGACGAATGCACGCAGATCATCTCGCAGAGACGCGCTGCCGTGGGGGGCGGCAGCACAGGGCCGCTGGGAAGCGCGCTGCCCAAACAGGAGGAGGGGGGCGGCGGAGGTGATGGGAAGGGGCGGGAAGGCAGTGCGCTGCAGGGCTTCGGTTACGGCATGCCGGCCGACTGCGGCTCTGCGGCGGAGATGGCGGCCGCTTTGAGCGCCGGGGCTCAGGGGGACAGCAGCGGAATGGAGGGTGGCGTGGTTCCTCTGATGCCCATCGGTGAGCTGGGTGGAGCAGCCCTGTGTAGAGGGGAGGGGCTGGGTGTGGCAGGGGGCGGAGTCATGATGAAGGCATCCAGCTGCTCGCAGGAGATCAACTACATGCTGAACCCCAACGTGGAGCGCAGCATGAGCTCACAGAACATTGCGGCTAACGAGCGCTCTCAGATCACCTCTCCAGGCGGCATTGGGCGTGGCGGCGGGGTGGAGTATGGTGACGTGGGGGAGGAGCTAGTGGGGAGCATGGACAGATACAGCGAAGAGGACGAGAGAGATGTGCATGACGGAGAGAGAGACGCCGAAAGAGACAGACAGACGGCGCACACGCGCAAACAGAGACAGCCGCTGAGACTACAGGTGACGCACAAGCACGCACGCACATACACACCAATGAGACACACACTTCATTTTGGATTAACTCGTGTTTACAGGTGTTGGGGGGAGAGGAGGTGGTAGTGAAGAATGAGGGGGTGCAGGAAGGGGAGGGGCTTTTTGAGATGGATGACAGAGGAAGTGCATCCCACCAGTCTGCATACGCACAGGTAAAACACACCCATTTGTAGTTTAATTTAATTTTTTGTAGTTTTGGTTAGGGATGATAACCCTGTGCGTGTGTGTTTTTCTCAGGGTGGTTTCTATGAGGAGTCCGCTGTGTTCTCAGGTGGTTTCTGGTCTCAGGCGGATCCGCAGGCGTCTCTAGGCTCAAACCCTCGCGCAAGAGTCAACAAACCACTCACCCCACCACCTCCACCCTCTCAGAATCTGAGCAGTCAGGTGTGATGGCCTCCTGACACATGATGATGACAGCACTCGCGTCAGCATCATCTGTCCAGCTTCACTCTGTGCTACCGATCCGTGTATGACATCGCAGTATTGGATCGACACTGTGATGTCATCCGTCGATCGGTTTGCAACATGCCGCTTGGAGTCTGCGTTGTTTGTAAGTTCACATTTCATTTGTTTCTTTATTCTCAGATGCTTTATCAGTTCCCTGCCAGCGAATCACAGTCCTCCTCCTTCTTTGTCGGAGGACCAATGGTCATCGACAACTTGGCAGATTCGTGCCAACAAGCTCCTCCCCCCGCTTCTCTGACCCCAGCTCCGCCTCCTCCCACCCCGGGGTGTGTCGCAGCTATGAGCTTCACGCCACAAGCCTCTGAGACGTCCTTCGACTGCAGCCACTGCGGAAAGTCGCTGCGCTCACGCAAGAACTACAGCAAGCACATGTTTATCCATTCTGGTAAGCACAAATGACGTTAGATGTCATTTTGAACGTGAACCGCCGGAGTCGCGTGTCTTGACTGTGTTGTCGTTTTGCAGGTCAGAAGCCACACCAGTGCAGCATCTGCTGGAGGTCTTTCTCTCTGCGCGACTATCTGCTAAAGCACATGGTGGTGCACACTGGTGTGCGTGCGTTCCAGTGCTCCGTGTGCAGCAAACGTTTCACGCAGAAGAGCTCGCTCAACGTGCACATGCGAACGCATCGCGTGGAGCGCACCTTCACCTGTGGCGTGTGTCACCGCGCCTTCACGCACCGCACGCTGCTGGAGAGACACGCCCTTCAACACCAACACCCCTCCCCGCTCAAACCCAACGCCAGTCACATGGAGCAGGGCAGTGGTGGCATGGGCGGGGCCAGCGGTCAGGGCCCCGGCTCCTGAAGTGCAGGATTTAATCCCAGAGCTTTAACACACATACATACATACACACACACACACAAACATACACAGCAGCAGCGGTGCCATTCTCTGGGATGTGCCGCGACGCCTCTGAAACCTCGAAAACCTCATGAAACACACAAACCTCATTGAGTGACTCACACTAAAGACAACGCACACCTCCTGACTCCGTTTCTTCATGTTTTTAAAAGAAAAACAGAACTTACCGTGACCTCAGGACCAGAAGAGACACTTCACACATGATTACCTCCATTTTGATTTCAACATCAACCTCCATTTTTAAAAATTTGTATCTACTATATGCATAAATATGATCTTGATATTTTTATGGTCTTGTTATGTACGGGATTTGGCTTCGATGCTGCGCGCTTGCGGGATATTTTCTGCATTTTTCTGAATTGTACTCTGCTTTGTTATCTGTATCCAGCATGCACTTGTTACGCTGCATGAACGCTGCATTAAATGCCTTGTGACGTTTCCATGTGCTGGCTGGTTTCTTTATTTCAAATGAATACATCACTGCTCTGCTGCTGCGACAGAAAGTGTTCAGCACTCTCTCAGTGACACGACATTCGTCATTAGAAGGACGTGTCCACGTTCACTTGATCATGTGGGTTAAGTCACCATGTGAAAATGTGGGTCCATTTATGGGTCCAAACACCATTTTTGTTCATATCCCACAAAATAATTTCAGGTGGAATTGTTTAAAATTCATATTGATTTACAGCATCTTCAATTTTTGGTATTATTTTCTGATCATTTGTAGGAGACATTGCTAGCCGCAATATTTCACCGCAGCACTTGAAGGTAAAATGAAAGATTAAAATCTTAACGACTTTTTATTTGTAGGCTTTTGAGAGTTCTGTTCAAATTCACAGGGGTTGATTTGTATTATTCTGGGGAGTCAGAAGTGCCCTGTAACACCCATAAACTGAACTGAATCAAACTAACTACCCCAAACTCCCATCCAGTGTCCTGCGAAGCCTCCACATCCAAACAAGCGATTTCAACACCAATCCTAATATTATATCAAAACGGCCCTTTTCAGAATGAATTACAACACAATATCATTCATTCACGAATGTGAAGATCGAAGACCATTGAAATAATAGTAATGGTAATACGATGTCTAATGCTACAATGTTTGTAACAATACCGATATAATATACTTATTTGTGCTGAATAAAGCCGTGAGAAGTTTTATCTTTCAGTAGTTCACATGTAAATGTGACTGACAGATGAACAAAAACGAACGAATCATTTGATTCATTCCAGTGTTATGACTCTGATCGGATGAATCGCTAATGTCCAGTTTGAAAGAATCGTTTGATAAATGAATCGCATATGATTCAGTCGCTGCCTTTAGTTTGTTTGTGTGTCTGAGAGAAACAGAAGCAGCTCGGTGAGCAAATATAACTTTTATCCAGATCTCAGATATAAGACACGTGTGAGCGAAATCAAACTTCAGCCGTTGGGTGTTATGTTTAGTGTTTGTTGTGTTTTCAAGTCAATGTAAATAAAGCAGAATCAATTGTGACAGACGAGGAAGAGTGATCTTATATCGTTAGTGGGTTAAAGTTCAGGGACTCGCTGTGTGTCATACAATATCTCACTATCGTCAAAGTTTCTCTTCATTGCCACGAAACACTTATTTAATTTCACACAGAAAAGAGATTTGAACTCTTTTTTTGTTTGTGAGTCGGTTTAAATGTGATTCATGTAAAGTGTTTTGTTTTTATGTGACGCTGATGACACGTGATGTCTGTTACTTTCCTCAGCGATCAGTCATGAGTCTCATACTGAATATAAATAATTACAGGAATAAAAAACAACATGGGTCAATATTCCGTCATCATTTATTCTGCCTTTTGTTGAGGTAAAACTGTTTCTTCAGAAGAGATCACAAGAAAAATGTGTCAGTGTTCATACAGTGTTGTTTGATGATCAACACTCTTCAGTGTTGTTTGATGATCAACACTCTACACAAGATCTTCTGTTGTGTCACGCGCTTTAAATGACATAAGATGGACGAGTGATGTTATAACAGGAAAGAGTTTCAATGACCGTCGTATGTGTCCTGACAGTGTGTGTGTGTTTCCAGACAACACCTGCAGTTGCCATGGCTCTTTGGGTGTGTTGCCGCGGTAACCGCAGGGCTCTGCACATGCTCAGTAGGAGTGTAGCGTACAGCAGCTCATCCCTCACTGAGCTGAACCAACACAACGGTCACTCACATGCGCTGTTCTCACGCTCCGTCATCGGCACGTTCTTCCAGGAGCAGCCTCTGCTCACCAACCCGTTTACCCAAGATGCACTGCTCAGAGCCTACCTGCAAAGACATCTACCTGTGCAGGTGTGACACAAACACGCACACACACACACACACACACTCCTGAGCAGGTATGAACATGTCAGTAATGGTGTTTGTGTGCGTTAAGGAGGTTGAGGGAGATCTCTTGCGGTTTGGCGAGCGGATCGTCACTGAGATCGACTCATTGGGACGCCAGTGTGAGCTGAATCCCCCTCGCCTGCAGCAGTATGACGCCTGGGGCAGACGCGTGGACCGCATCATCACCTGTGACGCTTGGACACGCTTAAAACACATATCTGCACAGGAGGGTCTGGTGGCGTCTGGATATGAACGGACGTATGGAGAGTGGAGGTAACATCACATCACCATCACTATCACTATCAGCTATCACATCCTCAAACGCACCTGTGTGTGTGTGTGTGTGTGTGTGTGTGTGTGTGTGTGTGTGTGTGTGTGTGTAGCCGCGTGTATCAGATGAGCAAGATTTACATGTTTGCACCGTCCTCTGGACTCTACACCTGCCCTCTGGCCATGACTGACGGAGCTGCGAAGGTCATCGAGGTGACACACACACACACACACACACACAAAGTGAATATACACATTTACATTAACATAACATTTGACATCTCACAGCATGAATACATGAGTCTCATCTGAATGTTTTCATCATTAACACAATGAACTCATGACGTGTTGTGTTTTTATGTGTGTGTGTGTAGTCTCTTGGTTTGCCTGTCACAGACGTGTTTGTGCGTCTGACGTCTCGTGATGAGCAGAAGTTCTGGACATCAGGGCAGTGGATGACAGAGAGGAGAGGAGGATCAGACGTCTGTAAGATCACACACACACACACACACACACTCATCTGTCCTCGGTTAACACGTCTATCATTTATGTGTGTGTTGTTGTTGTCTTAGCTACTGGAACAGAGACTGTTGCTAGGCGACAGCAGGACGGGTGCTTCAAGCTGTATGGATTTAAATGGTTTACCTCGGCAACAGATGCTGATGTGACCCTGACGCTGGGCCGCATAACAGACATGCATGGTCACCCAACACTGGTACACAGATACAGACAGACACCTCGATTGTCTCTCAACAAAATAGTCAGTTGAAGGAAATAAGTTGCTTAAGGTTTGCAGGATACAGGTTTGATTAACGTTGACATGACTTGGCTAATGTTCAAACTAAAGAACCAATGAGCATCCTTCAGAAGCCTGTGCAAAGAAGCTTGTTTTCCACATGTGACTGACATCACAAGAGATTGAGTCTCTGTGTGTGTGTGTAGGGCAGCAGGGGTCTGTCTCTGTTTCTGGCTCAGGTGTGGGATTCTCTTGGTTCCTCTAATGGTGTTGAAGTTCAGAGGTTGAAGGACAAACTAGGCACCAGACAGCTGCCAACAGCAGAACTTCTGTTAGACGGCATGAAAGCTCAGCTGGTAAACATCCATCCCTTCGTGTTACAGACGTGTTTATGATTGTGCTTGATTGATTTGTTTGTGTTGTCAGGTGTCAGAGGAAGGAAGGGGCGTGGCCTCTATTGCTAACATGTTGACTGTAACTCGTATTTATAACACCGTGTGTGCTGTGGGCGCCATGAGGAGGTGAATCACTCACTCGCATCTCATCACACAATCTATACACCATATCCTTTAGATCAGCTGAACGTGTGTGTGTGTGTCAGGATGACACAGCTGTGTCGGGAATATTCCTGTAAGCGCTCCGTGTTTGGTAAACTGCTGAAGGATCATTCACTGCACATTCAGACGCTCAGCAGACTGGAGGTAAGAACACACTTTTGTGTGTTTCGTGCTGGAGTGTCACTGAAGTGTGTTGTGTTCTCAGGTGGAGACTCGTGCTGCGTTTCTGCTCATGATGGAGGTTTGTCGTCTGCTGGGCCGAGAAGAGAACAAAACCTGCACAGAGAAAGACACACACCTGCTGCGACTACTCACACCTGTAGCCAAACTGTACACGGGAAAACAGGTGACACACACACACGTTTGTTTTGCTGTATTAGTGAGGACTGTATATTGATTTGATATCAATCTAATGATATTTTCTGTCCCGTCACCCTTACACAAACATGATTGATTGATGATTGAGTTTTTATTTGGTATCAGCATTGAAACATCATTCATTCATTCATTATTTAACCAGGAAAAAAACAAGAGTGACCGGGCCAAAGCGGCAGCTACATAACAAATGTACAATTTATGTACATTCTCAGTCAACTGTACAGTGACCTCCTGTGATATCACTCTAACCTCAATATGTTGTGGTAAATAGAAACTGGGTCAAATCTATATTTGTACACTGTTGTGATGTGTTGTGTGTCATCAGGCGTTGTGTGTTGTGTCGGAGGGTCTGGAGGCGTTTGGTGGTCAGGGATACATTGAGGACACTGGACTTCCATCCATGCTGCGCGACGCTCAGGTCAACCAGCTGCTGTGCTTGTGTGTGTGTGTGTGTGTGTGTGTGTGTGTGTGTCATCATCATCCCCGTGTGCGTGTGTTGTCATGTATTAATGTGATTGTGGTTCTGTTCAGGTCAACCTAACCCTACAGCCCACTAGATGGCAGCACGCATGCACGCACGGATACAAACACACACACACTCATATAGCTTTAGTGTAGTCCACTCAATAAGTCTATAAATAACACTTCAAACAAGTGTATGTGGTGTTGAGTATTGTGATGTTTGATATGATGTGTGTTTTGTGTTTGTAGGTGTTGAGTATTTGGGAAGGCACCACTAATGTTTTGTCTTTAGATGTTCTCCGTTCCATTGAGAAGTCCTCTGGCTCAGTGCTCCAGACATTCTTCACTGATGTCCAAGTGAGAACACACACACATAAGCAGCAGGGTCAGGGATGTGTATTGTTTATTTAAATAAAGAGTCTACCAGCTGTACGTTAGCGTTATTTTATTTCCATGAATATTTCCTCTGATGGTCTCAGTTTTTGTGTCAGTTTGTAAGATGTCTAGGTTTATTATGATTCTCCTCTATACGTTTGCTAAGCTATGAAGTTCAATGTAGGGACCCTTTTGTTTTAAGCATCACCAAATACTTTTCATTTTGTCGTTTTCGTCTACGTTCCATTTTCAAGTTAAGGGAAGAGGTGCCAACGCTTTCTCTTTCATATTCTTTAACTGAAGGGGGTGTTAGACAAGAGTTCCTGTTACCAGAAGAGTTAATAATATCTATAAAATATCTATAGTTATAAAGCACCTTTTGGATTATCAATGTGGATGTTAAAGTCACCAACGGCTCAATCTGCCATAACTACCAATTCAGATATAAACTAACAACAATTCTCAAAATTCTTCTGGGAAGTCTGTATGATGACCCAGTGCTCTGTAAAAAGCAGCTAGAATAAATGACAGAGATTTATCTTTTGGCATCACTTTGGAGGACTTAAAACCGAGTCCAGCTTTATCAAATGAATATTTGTTCCAAAATGAGATAACTCAAAAATGATTATCCGTGGATGGGTCTTTTTCTAGTTTCATGTCAGTCAGGTTTATAACAATCATCATGTGATGTCAGTAATTGTTTTGGGTTATATTTTGTAAACAGTCCTGAAATGTTTCTTTAAAGCCTTCGCAAAAGTGTCCTGTTATGACTGCAGTAATGTATTTGCAGGAGCGTTTGCTCGCGGCCGTCTCGTCTTCAGCTCTGCGTCCGGCCGTCTCTTCTCTCCAGACGTCTCTCTCTGGTTTGATGCGTTTCATTCAGAGCGCAGCGGCTCGACCCTCCGGCTGTCTGGAGCTCGCAGCAAGAGATCTGTCCTACAGCCTCGCTCGCATTTACATGGGTAAAACATACACACCACACACACAATAATAACACATCATGTCTCCGTTCATATTAATAAACAAGTCAGTATTTTTATCTATATCACACCAAATGGGATTTGTAGGTAAATGACACATAATAAACAAATACAATGTACAATTTGCCTTTATTAACTGCATTGAATTTAAAAGGTTACACTCTAAATAAACATTAGACACAATAATAATAATTGAGCGTGATAATCACAATCCTTCTTCTTCTTAATATGATATGATGTGAATGTGTGTGTGACAGGGGCTTTGTTAGTGGATCATGCAGTCTGGGAAAATGCCAAACACACGGATGTTTACGCTGCTTTGAGGTGAGCTGTCTGACATTTATCTGTTTTCATTTAGCCTTTTGCTCGGCTTTTGTCTTGTTTGAGGGAAACCTTTGTTTCACAAATGAGCTCAGTATGTGTTGTACACTATGTGCGAACAGGTCGAATGTGTCCTAACAGATATACCGATCCTAAGCAAATGTCTTTTATAGTGTGTGTGTGTTTGATTTTCCTGTTTGTTTTGTTGATCTCTTATAAAACTCCAATAGAAATAACGGTTCAGATTTCTCTGCCCGATCGCACACCGCTGGCACAAAAAAATGATGAGAGCAAATGTTAGTAAATCATGTTGTGTGTTGACGGGAACGTTATCACTCATACAAATATCACAAATAGTGTAACAACACAAAGCCATCGGTTGGAAGAAGAATTCATCACCATCTACTAAACTCTACTAACCTAACCCTAAATTCTAAAAAGTATGAGAAGATCACGGCATAAACTTGTCCTCCAGTTCTAATGTATTATTAATAATACAAACACTTTTTTATTTTCCAGCTGTTTTCAAACTGAAGAGCATGTTTTTCATAATAGTGAACACAAAAAACTCTTGTCGTGAAGTGCACAGTAAACAGGGCTCTGTAATTGACTCTTATGTGGGATTTATTAGCTTTGTGAGGACTTGTTAGACAAACAATGTGGACAGAATATTTAACACATTTAACTACATTGTTTCTTAAAGGTAGTACGTCATCTGATTTACTTTCACGTTTAAAAATAATTACTATAATATAGATGTGGTCACGTGACTCACAGTGTTATTACAGTAATACTGCAGTGTTATAACTAAAAGCTTAGGTTCCTATTTTAAGGATCCATCTTTATGTACACAATAATAATATTTTCCGTTGTAATCCATTTATTTTTAGTATTTGTCATTATTGTGTGCCTCTGCGTGTCCCTCTGTGTGTAATGAGCAGATTGTGTACCCGCCTATAGGTGCATATTACTAATGCACTCTTTAAATAACAAAGAAAACATTGTGCCATTGACTTTAGACCAGGTTTCATTCGGTTAAAAGAAATGCGCTTGAAAATGCTCTTCAGTTTTTAGAGGTAAATATTATTGTTAGAGATCTTTGAGAAGTCTTCTTGTGTGTGTTTCAGGTGGTGTGAACAGGATTTATGTCCAGTGGTCAGTCGGGACTCTACCGGTTGTTACGACAAGCATGCAGTCACCATGGACACAGAGCTGGTGTATGATGGCCTGAAGCCCTAAACACACACACCGCATCACGTCTCTCCTTCTGCTTGAGTTCATGTGTGTTGATGTAAATTCAAGTGAAACCTTAATTCATCTTAAATTGGTTTCTGTAAGACTTTTTACAGTTTTGCATTGTTGCAGTATATACGGTACATATTAGAACAAACAGTAGAGTCAGTCAGTCATATTAGCTTACTTACGACCATATGCAACCGTAAATAAATACGCTTTAAGAAGTGACTTAAAATCAGCGTATGTTGTTGCAGTTCTTATATATGGTGGAAAATTGTTCCATAGCTGTGAAGCAGCTGCTGAAAAGGCACAATCTCCTGTCCATTTCAAGCGTGTCCTTGGAACAGTCAACTGAAGACTACTAGTTGATCAAAGTTCCCTGGAGGCATCACAGTGGAACACAAGGAGATCAGAGGTATATGACGGAGCCGTTTTTTTTAAATGGATATGATATTTCACTGTTGGCCAGTGGAGAGAGAGGTCAACACTGGTGAAATATGTTCCCTCTTCGTGGTTCCAGTTAACAATCGAGCGTCAGCAGCAGTTTATGAAGAGACAATAGATACTGTGAAACCCAAGTAAAATACATTACAATAATTTAATCTGGATGAGATAAACGCATATATTGAAGACTCCATGTCTCCTAATGTTAAGAATGACTTCATCTTTGCAATATTCTTTAGCTGTTAAAAGCAACCTCTAACCACATTCATCTGTTTATCAGAAGTCAAGCAGAGTCGAAAGTAATGCAAAGTTTCTGACATGTGAATGAAGTTTCCCAGATAGAGGTCCCAGTTTACTGGCCACATCCCCTGTAGAAGCAGGGGAGCCAAAGATTAAGACCTCAGTCTTAGACTCATTTAACTGAACGGAGTTGGCAGACATCCACCATTTAATAACTCTCAGACAATCAAACAGACACTGTAAATTGGAGACATGAAACATTGTGCCTCTTAAATATAGCATACAGAGGAAACATGGATAAAGAAAATAGAACAGGACCCAAAACTGAGCCCTGTGGAACCCAATATAAGACTAGTGCACAAGATGATGAATGTTTTCCAGTAGAGATAGAAGAAAAGAAACGCTGTGTAAAAATAAGCAAGAAAGAAATCCTAGAAAACCGAATACATAAATAGAAAACATGTTATTGTTGCAAATGTCTCTTGTATTTTTGTGCTTTTCTTTGATTGTGTACATAAATGAGATCAGCGTGATATCACACAACCGTCTTCATGATCTTCACATAATATCAGCAAAGGCGTTTGCTTCAGATTATTAATTTTTTAAGCTTCAAGTTTAAAACTAACTAACAGAGAAGTCAAACTTACAGTTGACCCTGCTTTACATTTCCCACAATGCAATACATTCCCTCTACCATCACATGAAAATTTTCTCAAAATCAGCTCTGTTTGCGTGTGTGTGTATGTGTGTGTGTGTATTAGACAGTGGTGCTGCTCATGTTCTGTTATACGAGCCACATGATCAATAAAGCTTCATTCTTATCAGTCGTCTTCTTCCTCTTCCTGCTCTAAAGTTCATCTGTGTGCGAGACCTTCGTGCATGTCTGTGTTTCTATATGAGATGTTTTGACCTTTAGAGATCTCTGACCTTTGACCTTTTGTGCGTGCGTCTAAGCATCCTGTAGCATCATTGAATGACTCCGGTGTGTTTGAGATGAGTTATTGTTGTTGCCTTACACACGTGTGGAGAGTTAAAACCTTATCATGTTGGGTCAGCGTTGCAGCGATGACATGCATTTCAGATTGATATAGTTTAATGTTACCCTTTACGTTATAATGTCAAACCTGAAGTCATGAGGACATACAGAATTTATACTTTTAATGAAGTGCTTCATGTCAGTGTTTTAAGAGAGAAAACTGATATACTGGTAAATATGAGAGAATCAATAGAAATATAAAAGTGAAACACGATGATGTGAATGTATGTCATACAGAAAGAGAGAGAGAGAGAGAGAGAGAGAGAGAGAGAGAGAGAGAGAGAGAGAGAGAGAGAGAGGTTAAAGTTCTGCTGGAAACAACAAGAACTCACTGAATCATTCATGAACACTCAACAAGCAGTCTGATAACATCAGCATTTTTGTCTCACTTTCTGTCTTTCTCAGTTTCAATTTAAAAGTACTTTATAGGCAGGACTGTGTAGTTATTATATATTCACATTTATTTAACTTAAAACAAGTGATAACAGATGAAATACAGTTCTATTAAAATAAGGTCTAAGGTAAAAAAGAAAATAAAGGAAATGTACATTTGCAGGAAAAAAATTACGTTTTACATGATGTAAACAACAACTGTACACATACAGTGTATATAACTTGTGTAGATGAATGTAGCAGCAGCTGATGTGTGTGTGTGTGTGTTTTCCTCCAGCCAATCTGCTCCTGAAGAGCTCTGAAACTATGATTTTGTGGTACTCTCTATCATCTTACAGTGAAAGTGTGTCTCCGTCTCGACCCAGGACACGGACTTGTGTTTGTTTGTGTGTGTCTGTTGTCTTGCTGTGATCATTGAGTCTGTATATGAGGATTGGTCTGGAACAGCAGTGAACCTGATAACATTCTAGTCTATTGTTGTGTGCAAGAGTGTGCGTGTGTGTGTGTGTGTGCGTGTGTGTGTGTGCGTACGTGCGCGCGTGCGTGTGTGTGTGAGCTGCTTCAGGTCATGAACTTTTTTTCTGTCATCGATCAAAATGTTCCAGACCAGCTGAGACCAAAGAGCAGTTATTTCCCTGTCTTTTTCTGTCCTACTCTCTCTTTCTTTCTATCTATTCTATTGGCATAATAGATTTAGGTTCATGTGTTCCTGAATCATTTAAAGGTTGTGTGTGCAGAAACACAAATGAAAACTTAAAAGACAAACAGAGGAGAACACAGAGTGTATTTTACAGCGACCTTGATTTACCGCAGCTTTTCCTGTACTTGTACACTTCATCTTACACAAGAAAACTGAACGTCTCATAAAGACGGTCAGACAACAACAGGACTGAAGCTGTGGCGTTTTCTAACCTAACTCTTTATGGTGATATTTTGAAAGAGGTGTTTTTGTGTCTGCGTGATCACAGATTTTTATGTAATATGTTTCTCATGATTTAAGAAGAGCCAGTGCTATCAGTCGCTTCACAGAATCTATAGCTGAAGGTGACTTTGCAGTTCTCTCTAAGGTCCTGTAGGCGTTGCACTGGAGTGAATGGGTTTAATCCGGGAATAAGAGATGAAATGAAAGTGATACAGGAGAAGAAAAGCTTCAGTGTATTTTCCCTGCAGGACGTGGAGTGTTTGCTCGCCGCACGTCTGTACTTAAGTAGATTTGTGAAGTCGGGCTGCTCGGTAATTAAAGAACAAATTAAAATGAGGGAATGTATTTTACTTTGAGCGAGCGAGAGAGAGAGAGAGAGAGAGAGGAAAGAATATAATCTGAAGTGAGAAAGCAATATCAAAGCACTCCCTCAATCCCTGATGCAATTACCCAGAATTCTCCTTCATTAACGTTAACTGATGACACTCGCCGGGTCCTCGACCTCAGAACATCGGCCCGCCGTCACATTCTTCCTCATCACAGCTGAAATAACAGAAACATTTCAAAGGAACTTTGCGTCTCTGTCCTTCATTTGTCCTTGTTGTTCACACATGAACTCTACGGGATGTTTCAGTGTTCAGAGAACTCGTTGACCTTTACTTAACACGCTGTGTGTTTACACATAAATCTGCTCAAGGATGACACATCCTATATACACAGATATTTTAAGCTTTTTCACGCTCAGTCTCGTGTATTCAGTTTGTCTGTCTTTGAGTCCGGATGAAACTTTGCATGGAGTTTAAAGGTTAGGTAAGGTTAGGTTAGGGTTAGGGAAGGTTAGGGTAGATTAGG
>NC_136771.1:25388493-25393493 GCF_947034865.1 Barbatula barbatula
AGATTTATTTACCACAGCACACGTGTGAGATGTTGCTCAAACTGAAAAACATTAGTGTACAGAATAATAAAACTTCAAATAGACATTAGAGAAAGTGCTTTCAGAAGTCATTATTCTGTCTGTTTTGTATTTCTGTATCACTGTTTTGATAGCCAAATCTGAATATAGAAATCCAATATAAATATCTATCATCATTAATGATTTTATGCATGTGTACACCATCATGACAATGTAAAGAGAATGAGATGTTCAAACTCTTCAAAACAGTGAACACCAAACACGTGAGAAGCCGAAAGTTGAATCTGAGTGAGTGTCTCTCACATCAAATTTGCCAAATTGGTATTTATGATACCAGAAACAACTCAGACTTCTTCAATATGTGAAAGCCTTGAAGGATTATTTTTATGAATGATTTGATTGTGTGTGTGTACAAATAGAAATTGTCTCTCACATCATTCAGAACTAAGCCTAACCCCATACTGACATCATAGTAAAACATCACAAAACACTGTACTTGTCTCTCAATATATCTGAAGATTATATAGATTATAGATTGACATGTATAGATATTTCATTTCATCAACAATTGCATTCTGTTTTAAAACCAAAACTACACACCTAAAAAGGATGAGTTATTTATTAACACATTGTTTGCATTATGCAACAGTATTTGACACATTATGTGTTGTTTTAAAATATTTTGTATGAAATAAATGAAAGACACAACACAAGCTAAAAAAGATAAGCCCAGAAGCTGAGATTTCTATTTGTCCCCACATACACACACACACAAGCAAATCATTCATAAAAATAATCCTTCAAGGCTTTCACATATTGAAGAATTCTGAGTTGTTTCTGGTATCATAAATACCAATTTGGCAAATTTTGACACTGACATAAAAACAGGAGTCACACAAGATTCACCAAAGGGTTAGAATAGGGTTGGTAATGAATAGTGGAAACTTGATTTTGTCACCAGAACAGCCATAAAGATTTTAATCGTCACTCCATAATCTCTGAAATGTATACATATGTGTGTACAGTATACACACCCTAAAGTGCTATTCTATTCTGTTCTGTTCTATTCTATTCTATTCTATTCTTTCTTTAATTCTATTCTTTAATTCTATTATTTTATTCTATTATTTAATTCTATACTTTAATTCTCTTATTTTATTCTATTCTATTGTAATTGTATTCTAGTTTTATCTACTGCTGCCCCCTTAAGGGATGTGACCACTTCTTTTTTATTGAAACTTGCTTGGAAAATGCAGAGGATGGACAGAAATGATCACACACAACAGCAAGGTCGTTCAAGGATGACAAAACAGTGAAAAAAAGTAAATACGAATATAAATAAAATATAACATAAATGGAAAAAAAGCAGAAACAACAGCGAGGAGGAAAGATGAAAAAAAAATAACCATAATTAAACACCACACAAGATATTAAATGGCAATATTAAATATCAAAAAGTGAGCAACGTTTAGTAGCCTTTTTGTTAAGAGGTAAATAAAGATTTGACATAGATCTTTAGATTATAGAGAAAAGTGTGGGGTAACTGTCATTGTCTTAAAATATTAGAAAATAATTAACCTACAAAAAAAGCATTTGTAAGTTGCTTATAAAAGTATAATAATAAAAAGTAAAGCTCAAAATCATTATGTATGAAGGGAGTGACCCCGTCTAAATAACGGCAGATGTGATAATTGGAGACAATGATTACAAATTGCATCTCATGTGTTTGCAAATAGACTTGAAAACACAGTAGTACAATTGTAAGTGAATTAAAGGGTGAAATATTAGCAATCATCTCAGACTAGTACTTGATATGCTTGATCCTAATTATTTAATTGCCAAGTCAAGGTTATTTCCAAGCTATTACTGGACTTTTTTCAAGGCCTAACCCTAACACTTGAACATACTTTTTTGTTAAAGTCATTAGAAAGGTTAGGTCTTGGACCGGTGTTTCGTAAAGTGATTTCCATGTTTTGTAACCATATTTCAAGTAGTATTTCCCTAAACTTTGGTCTGCCACCCAGAATTCAAATTAAAGGAGGAATCTGCCTAATGCCTATTTCACCTTTACTTTTTAACCTAGCAGTGGAATGAATGTCTTTATTCATAAAAAGTTTTGAAGATAGGATCGGTTTTTATATTCGTGGTAAGACTTTTACCAAAAGTCAGTTTGCAGATGACACTGTTTTATTTCTGAGGAATAAAGTGGTGCTTCCTTTTGTTATTGATACAATTTCTACCTTTTCTAGGCATCTGGACTGACTTTCGATAAAAATTTTTGAAATGATGGCTATCCAAAACTGTGCTTTAAAAGAAGTGGAGGGTATCCCAATAAAAGAAAATGTTAAATATTTAGGGGTTATGATTACCAAAGATTTGGTAAATAGACAACAAATTAGATGGTTTGAAAAAATCTTTAAATCATTGGTTATCCAGGGACCTCTCGGTTTATGGTACAATCCTTCTAACTAAAACTGAGGGAATATCTAAACTTATTTATTTTTGGTATGCCTTATACAGTATATTGCCCCTACAATAGTTCAATCTGTAAATTATTTTCTTTTAAAAATGTTATGGAAAAATAAAACTCACTATCTTTTCGTAAATCTCATTTGGTTAAAGACCACCAAAAAGGTGGTTTAAAAGCAATTGAGTTTGAATCAATTCTCGGTGCATTCAGATGAAAGTGGCTTAAAGTGTGTCTATCAAAGTCACAATCAATATGGTACTATATTTATTCTTAACTGGTTACATTTTATTTTTCTTATTTCTCCACTGTTCTATCAAATGGATATTTAAAATTTATTCTATGTAAAGCATGAAATGTATCTTTATAAATAGACTTGCCTTGCCTACATTCCAAATCGTTTCTTTCATTCTATTGGTGGTCTTAATTTTGTCCTTAGATGTGATATAGATCCTTTAAAAATTCCACAGAAATTGTGAAATTTTCATAAACAAGCATTGCTTTTTTGAAAATCATATTTAACAATAACTTCTTCTCATACCTTTGGAATAACAGAGCTGTAGTTATTAATAGGAAGTCTCTATTTAAAAACGATTGGTATAATAAACGGTATGACAATATTGGATGCAAATGGAAACGTTTTAGCTTACAATGATTTTGTTAACCAAATTAACGTTTAAACGAATATGTAAAAATATATGTAAAGCTCTGGTTTGTTAAGGATAATACAAGGCCGTTTTTTTATTCTTAGACCTACTGTAGTTTTGCCTACTTTGAGAGTACATGCAATGTTAAGGTTTAGGATTTACCCTGAAGGATCATTTTTACCATCACGATTTCATTTTGAGATGGATCCTTGTGGTTTTTGTCATTCATTGCCAGGAACCATCGACCATGTATTATTTTACTGTGAAGTTACTTTTACATTTTGGCATGATATATGTCATGAAACGTACAGGAGTCAGACTTTTTGTGACATGAGTGACAGTGTTGGGGGGCGGGGGATGAGAAATCGAGTGCCAAATAAACAGAGATTGACAAGAAAAGGTCAAAGCCATCAGGTACACAAAAAAAGGATTTGTGCAATTGAGAAATATATCTAATCTCTTTCACGTATGTTGCTATAATAAAATATGACGGTTTGTCATAATTTTGTGTGTGTGTTTTATTTTTCTTTATACATTTTTTTTGGGGGGGCGGTGCTCAAAGGTGGCCACGAATCGTCTAGGGCAAAAACATCTCCGAGAAGATCCAGCAGCATACAGGAGTTAGGGCAGAGGCAGCGGTCGCTGGATAACAGGAGTGAGAGAGATGTACACACCTGGAAGTGTTCTAGACACTGGAGTAAAGACAAGACAAATAGGTGAGCTAAATGATAGCACAACTCAAAATAGGTTTGCCCGAAGGCCAACTAAACTGGGTAAGTATATTCTAGACAAGACTAGGATACAGTCTAAAAAATTTTCATTTAGTCATTTAGCAGACCCTTTTATCCAAAGTTCAGGGAGCAATAAGTGATATGTCATAAAAGAGCAATAATACAATAGGTGATGATACAAAGGTACTAGTTTCAACAAAAGCCAGACCACTAACTGTTGAGAGAAGAGGGTTAGTGTACCTTATTTATTATTTTTCTCTCTCATTCGTCTGTCAAGTATTCACAGAAGAGATGGTTTTAAGTAGTTTTTGAAGGTTGTGAGAGATGTGGTTGACCGGACCGCGTTAGGAAGAATGTTCCACCGGGAAAGAGATTTAATGCCCTTATGAGAAGGCATTACAAGGCGCAGCTGGTTTGCTGAACGGAGGGTTCTTGATGGGGTGTAGGAGTGTAGTAGGGTGTGAAAGTATGCCGGTGCCGATCCAGTGATAGTCCTGTATGCAAACATCAGTGACTTGAATCTGATGCGGACTTCAACCTGTAGCCAGTGGAAAGAAATGAAAAGGGGGGTCACATGAGGCCTTTTGGGCTGTTGGAAGTTGAGGCGTCCTGCTGCGTTTTGAACCAGCTGGAGTGGTTTGATAGCCTTTGCAGGAAGACCAGCAAGGAGAGCATTGCAGCAGTCCAATCTTGAGATAACCAGGGCCTGGACAAGGAGTTGTGCCGCATGCTCAGTGAGGTAGGGTCTAACCTTGCGAATGTTAAATAAGGCATATCGGCATGATCGCGTTGTCTTTTTCAAAGTGATCATTGAAGGACAGCTGTTCATCATATATGACTCTGAGGTTCCTGGCTGATTCGGAGGGAGTGATAGTGGAATTGCCAAGCTGGATGGTGAGATCGTGTTGGACCGTGGGGTGTGCCGGAAACACGAGTAGTTCTGTCTTGGCTGGGTTCAGGTGCAGGTGATGCTCTTTCATCCAAGCTGAGATGTCTTCTAGGCAGGCTGTTATGCGAGCTGCTACAGTGGTATCGTCTGGTTGAAACGAGATGTAGATCTGGGTGTTATCAGCATAACAGTGATACGAGAAGCCATGTGCCCGTATGATGGGTCCTAAGGGTGTCATGTAAATAGAA
>NC_136771.1:25400993-25430993 GCF_947034865.1 Barbatula barbatula
GTGTGTGTCTATTGAACCATCACCTGTGTGTGTGTGTGTCTATTGAACCATCACCTGTGTGTGTCTATTGAACCATCACCTGTGTGTGTGTGTGTGTCTATTGAACCATCACCTGTGTGTGTGTGTCAGGCTCGGATGGAGAGGATGGAGGCTTTCAATCAGAAGGGTGAGGAGCTGGCGAGAGGTCTGGCGGAGAGTAAGAAGAAGCTGGTGGAGGTGCAGCGTCGCGTGCAGGAGCTCAGCGTGACCTCCACAGACGAGAGTAAAGCAGAACTCAGTAAAGCTCAGGCTGAGGAGAAACAGCTGAAGAAGGAGGAGAGATCCTGGCAGAAGAAGTTGGACGAGCACCGTCAGGAGGAGAAGAAGATGCCGTGGAACGTTGACACGCTCAGTAAAGAGGGATTCAGTAAGGTGTGTTACACATTTACTCTCATGTGTGACAGCTTTGATAAACAGCGCCGCAGATTCATTTCATAACATTATTGATCTTCTGAGGGGATGTGTGTGTGTGATCTCAGCTGTGTCTCGTGTGTTTCTCAGAGCGTCGTCAATGTTAAACCTGAGGTGAAGGACGAGACAGAAGAGGAGAAAGAGCAGAAACACAAAACCTTTGTGGAGAAAAATGAGAAGCAAATCAAACACTTTGGTGAGCTTCTGTTGGGGTTGAATTGTGTCATGTACAGTATTGAATCATGTTCAATGAACGAATACGTATTTCAAATAAACAAACAACGCTCTGTTCTGACACGTGAATGAGTAAACAAATCATTGTGTGATGTTCAGAGAAGAAAGAAAATGACCATCACATGAAAAGAACTCACCTGTCTTCACTGTAAACGTGTTATTGTGTGTTTGTGTGTGTGCGGGTGTTATTGTGTGCGCACGTGTTGTGCTGTGTGTACGCGTGTTGTGTGTGTGTGTGTGTTTGTGCGCGTGTTATTGTGCGCGTGTTGGGGTGTGTGTGTGTGCGCGTGCTAATGTTGTGTGTTTATGCGCGTGTTATTGTGTGTTTATGCGCGTGTTATTGTGTGTTTATGCGCGTGTTATTGTGTGTGTGTGTGTGTATGTTGTTGTGTGTGCGCGTGCTGGTGTGTGTGCTTGTTATTGTGTGTGTGTGTGCGCTCGTGTTGTGTTGTGTGTGCGCGCTCGTGTTGTGTGTGTGTGCGCGTGTTGGGGTGTGTGTGTGTGCGCGTGCTCATGTTGTGTGTTTATGCGCGTGTTATTGTGTGTGTGTGTGTGTGTATGTTGTTGTGTATGCGCGTGCTGGTGTGTGTGCGCTCGTGTTGTGTGTGTGTGTGTGCGCGCTCGTGTTGTGTGGGTGCACGTGTGTGTTGTTGTGTGTGCGCAGGTATGCTGAGGCGCTGGGATGACTCACAGAAATATCTGTCTGATAATCCACACCTGGTGTGTGAAGAAACTGCCAATTACCTGGTGATCATGTGTATCGACCTGGAGGTGGAGGAGGTAATCTGTGTGTCTCTCTCTCTGTCTCTGAGTTGCCTCTTGCTGTTATGTGAGACGCGTGTGTTTGTATGTTTGTATGTCTTGTTTCAGATGTGTGTTTTTCCTGCAGAAACACGCTCTCATGGAGCAGGTGGCTCATCAGACTATCGTCATGCAGTTTATTCTGGAGCTCGCCAAGAGTCTGAAGGTGGATCCAAGAGGCTGCTTTCGCCAGTTCTTCACCAAAATCAAGGTGTGTGTCTGGATGAGTGTGTATTTCAGTAGACGCAGCTCGTGTGTGTGTGTAAGTGCTGCTTTCATTGGTTGTGTGTGTGTTTTCAGACAGCAGATCAGCAATATCAGGATGCCTTTAATGACGAGCTAAAGTCGTTTAAGGAACGCGTGCGTGGCCGGGCCAAGATTCGCATTGAGAAAGCCATGAAAGAATATGAGGAGGAAGAACGTCAGAAGCGTCTGGGTCCCGGCGGTCTGGATCCTGTAGAGGTGTACGAGTCTCTGCCTTCGGTAAGAACTGCGCAACGCAACCCGTTCAATAGCTGTACACCAGGCACGTGAAACCAGTTTAGACCTTACCCCAATCAAACCCTCCTGATGCAGCTCAACAAGATCTACAGACCTGGCACATCCTTCCTGACTAAACAACTAAATGATATATATTTCTTACATATATATGTTTGAGTATTTATATATAGATGTTTTCAAAGTGAAAACAAAAGCAAATGTGTGCACTCGTAGACTGCCCTAACCCTTCTGCTACACAAGCAAAGAAACCGAGAAGAACTGAAACTCCTCTCTTCAGTATTTAAAATTTAGACTGCCATACCAAGCTCAACCGCTAGATGTCAGTGTACATACGCTTTCTTTAAATGCCACCAAACAACGGGACCCATTATACAAATTAATATACAAAAAGTTTATTTAATTAAATATTTATACAATAAAATAAATTAATATATCCATAAATCAGAATCAGAACAAGCTTTATTGCCAGCTGTGCTTACACACACGAGGAATTTGTCTTGGTTAAAGAAGCTTCCAGTACACAAGTAAGGTTACAAGACAAGTAACAATCAACAAAGGCAACGAAAGTACAGAATAAAAATAAAAGTTAAGCACACAAAGGTGAAAGTGCAGTGTGACATATTAAAATATACAAGTTCTGAGTTTATATATGTGAAATGTCTGAGGGAAAGTATTGCACACATGTATTGCACTGTAGGGTGTATGATATGTATATACTGATTGTATGAGATATCTACAGCTGTTTAAAATATACACATTTTAAGGTGCTATATACGAAAAATCTGGCACAAAAATATTGCACACATTTATTGCTAAAGGTGAACATTTAACTGTTCATGAGATAGATGGCCTGAGGAAAGAAGCTCTTCCTGTGTCTGGATGTTTTAGTGCTCGGTGCTCTGTAGCGTCGACCAGATGGTAAGAGTTCAAACAGAGAGTGTGCTGGGTGTGAGGGGTCCAGGGTAATTTTGTGAGCCCTTTTACCCACTCTGGATGAGTACAGTTCTTTAAGTGTAGGAAGAGTAGTGCAAATGATTCGCTCTGCAGTCCGGACTATCCGCTGTAGTCTTCCGAGGTCAGTTTTGGAGGCTGAGCCGAACCAGACGGTGATGGAGGTGCAGATGATGGATTCGATGACAGCTGAGTAGAACTGTACGAGCAGCTCCTGTGGCAGGTTGCCGGAGGAAGTAAAGTCTCTGCTGGGCTTTTTTTACAATAGAGTCGATGTGAGCGTCCCACTTCAGATCCTGAGAGATGGTGGTGCCCAGGAACCTGAATGACTCTACTGCACTCACAGTGCTGTTCATGATGGTGAGTGGGGGAAGTGCAGGGGGGTTTCTCCTAAAGTCCACTATCATCTCCACTGTTTTGAGCGTGTTCAGCTCCAGGTTGTTGTACCTGCACCATAGAGCCAGCTGCTCCACATCCTGTCTGTACGCAGACTCGTCACCGTTCCGGATGAGACCGATAACAGTAGTGTCGTCTGCAAACTTCAGGAGCTTGACGGAGGGGTCTTTAGAGGTGCAGTCGTTGGTGTACAGGGAGAAGAGCAGTGGGGAGAGCACACATCCCTGTGGGGCACCAGTGCTGATGGCGCGGCTGTCTGACATGATTTTGCCCATTCTGACTAACTGTTGTCTGTCTGTCAGAAAGCTGGTGATCCATTGACAGACAGAGCTAGGGACAGAGAGCTGGGTCAGTTTGGTCTGGAGCAGTGATGGGATGATTGTATTGAAGGCAGAACTGAAGTCCACGAACAAGATCCTCGCATAAGTCCCTGGTTTGTCCAGATGTTGTAGGGTGTAATGCAGTCCCATGTTAACTGCATCATCCACAGACCGGTTTGCTCTGTAGGCAAACTGCAGGGGGTCCAGCAAAGGGTCAGTGATGACCTTCAAATAAGCCAACACCAGTCTTTCAAATGACTTCATGGCAACAGATGTTAAAGCCCCAGGTCTGTAGTCATTGAGTCCAGTGATCTTTGGTTTCTTTGGGATTGGGATGATGATAGAGCGTTTAAAGCACGAAGGGACTTTGCACAGCTCCAGTGATCTGTTGAAGATCAGTGAGAAGATGGAGGCCAGCTGGTCCGCGCAGGTCTTCAGACAGGCTGGTGAAACACCGTCTGGGCCTGGTGCTTTCATTCTCTTTTGTTTTCTAAAGATCTGGCGTACGTTGTCCTCACTGATCTGAAGTGCAGGGTGGGAGGAGAGGGGGATGGCTGGAGGTGTTGATGGCTGTGTATAGAGATGGTCAGGGTGGGTGTAAAGTGTCTGGTCTAGGGTCTCAAATCTACAATAGAAGTGATTTAAATCTTCAACAAGCTGTTTAGTGCTCTCGATGCTAGGGGATGGTGTCTTGTAGTTGGTAATGTCTTTCAGGCCTTTCCACACTGGGTTTGACCCTTCCACACAACGTTGGCAGAAAACTGGTTTTCCAGCTTTTTGGCGTAGCTCTTTTTAGCCACCCCAATCTCCTTTGTTAGAGTGTTTCTGGCCTGATTATACCAGATCCTGTCCCCGCTCCTGTAGGCATCCTCTTTGGCCTGACGCAGCTGTCTGAGTTTTGGTGTGAACCATGGTTTATCATTGTTGAATGATAAATAAGTCTTTGTAGGGATGCATAAATCCTCACAGAAACTGATGTATGATGTAACAGTTTCTGTGAGCTCGTCCAGATCGGTGGCAGCAGCTTCAAAAACACTCCAGTCAGTGCATTCAAAACAGGCTTGTAAGACCTGCTCTGTGTCGTTGGTCCATCTCTTTACAGTCCTTATTTCTGGCTTAGCAGTTTTAAGTTTTTGTCTGTAAGTTGGTAGCAGATGAACCAGGCAGTGATCACATTTACATTTACATTTATTCATTTGGCAGACACTTTTATCCAAAGCGACTTACAAGTAGTTTTTTTTATACAGTGGAACATTACTGCAGAGCAATCAGGAGTAAGGTGCCTTGCTCAAGGGCCCTTCAGTCATGACCTGCTGGTATTGAGATTAGAACCGGCAACCTTCTGACCACAAGCCCAACGCTCTAACCATTAGGCCACAGCTGACCCCTAGAGTCCTAGAGCTGCTCGGGTGACAGAGCGATATGCACCTTTTATAGTAGTGTAGCAATGGTCTAAAATATTATTGTCTCTTGTGGGGCATGTGATCAGTTGTTTAAATTTAGGCAGCTCACGTGTGAGTTTTGCCTGATTAAAGTCTCCTAGAATGATAAAGACAGAATCCGGGTGTTGTTGTTCTGTGTCTGTGATCAGATCAGCCAGCTGTTGCAGCGCAGTCCACACGTGTGCTTGTGGTGGAATGTAAACACTTACGAGGATGACTGATGAAAACTCCCGCGGCGAGTAGAACGGTTTACAGTTAATGAAAAGTGCTTCCACATCAGGACAGCACATCTTCTTTAACACAGTTACATCCGTACACCACCTTCTGTTGATGTAAAAGCATGTCCCACCACCGCGCGTTTTCCCCGTTGTCTCCGTATCGCGATCCGCTCTGAACAGCTGAAAGTCCGGCAGATTTAATGCGCTGTCCGGAATGGTTTCGTTCAGCCAGGTTTCCGTAAAACACAGAGCAGCAGAGTTTGTAAAAACCTCGTTTTTGCTTGAAAGCAGGCGAAGTTCGTCCATTTTGTTAGGTAGAGAGCGGAGATTCGCAAGATGAATGCTTGGCAACGGCGTTCTTAGGCCGCGCGCGCTTGCGTTTTTCCGGCGTCCTCTCCACGCGACTGCACTGACTAAAATATCCAGCAAAACTTCAGAAAAATCGAAAACTGGTTGCAGATTAGTTGGTGTCCACTGCCGAATGTTCAGCAGTTCGTTCCTTTTAAAACTGATAGTGTTTGACAGACATAAAACAGGACAAACTAATAAAAACAGCAAGACTACTGGAGAGCTGAGGAAACGGCCTATACATAATTATTATAAACTGTACAACCACATAAATTATGTAAAGAAAGCCTTTAAGTCTGCAAATGAATAGTTGCAACCTCGGGACTCGGCCTCAGGTTGTTCCAAACATGTATAAATGTCGTGGTTCTGCTAAAAACAAAGTTATTCGATAGAATGTTAGCAATTTTCAATCATTCACAACCAAAATTAAAATATTTTATTTATTTATTTGTTCCTGTCGAACACCAAATTATATGTTTTCTTTAAGAATTTTCTCGTAACTGTGATGCTCTGATGACAGGAGTTGCAGAAATGCTTTGATGACAAAGACATTCAGATGCTGCAGGACGCCATCAGCAAAATGGATCCAACGGTCAGTGTAACCCACCTGAATGACTTCCATGAGATTGTCTGGACTCTTGAGATGCCATTTATGTGCCTTTGTGTGATGATGCAATTGTGTTTTGACTCTTGCAGGAAGCGAAACACCACATGAAGCGCTGCATTGAATCTGGATTGTGGGTACCCAACTCCAGAGCAGACGAGGAAGCAGATAAAGATCCAGAGGAAGGTGATGAACCGCAATATGAAGAGCTGAAGAAAGAAGATCAGTGACTATCAGTCGAACATCATCCCTGTGACTCCGCCCACTGCTCGTGTCTTTCGTCCCATCTGTCTTCGTCACATTATTATAAATAAAAGTCCAAAGTAAGAGTGCCGAGAAGATTATTTCTTGTCAGATTTGACTGCCTCTGCCGTTAAGGGACAAATGGGTAATTTTGCAGACAGTTATTCCTTTGACCCACATCTCTTCCTCTATTTCATGATTTTATGTATGGATTGCTGTTCAGTCGGAACGATTGTTATTGTAAGATAAAACCCAACAGGGTGATGAGGGCGGTGTTTCACATTAGAGTTGGTTTTGACCAAAATTACTGGATATCATCCCAATAACTATGTCTTCTTGTCTCAACTCGCATCTCTTAACTGCTTATGTGGCGTTTTATTAGTATTTTTATTTCATGGAGTTTGGCGGAGCTGCAGTGAGAGCACATCAGTTCACAGCAGTGTTTGTTTGTTTAGCGGTAGGGTCATCCCACAAAGCTACTCGATTAAACACATTATTATGTTGTTCAGATTGAATCATGACTTCAGGAGAACTCATTGTGTTTGGTTTTATATTGACTGTTGGCATTACCAGTTGAAAAGGCGTTGTTGTTTTTGTTTCAGATGATCTATTCTTAGTTCTGTATGTACAGTTTGTGTTGCAGAATAAAAACATGAGGCTGATGGGAGATTTTTATGGGGTTTTTTCAATGATCAAATGGGTTACTTGGGTGTCACTTCAGCAATATTTAGTTTCATTAATTATAAAAAAGGATATTTAAAATGTTTTTGAAATGGATAACTTGGACTGAATCATGATGTAAAATCAGTCAATAAGACATTAGGGATAGATTTGAACTCCTTCAATACAGTTCAAAATCATCTCAGGGTTAGAACTCAAGAAATGGACAAAAGCACATTCAATTCTTAAAGGGATACTCCACCCAAATGTCATGAATTAATCTCCTCTAGTTGTTCCAGACATTAATAAATGTCTTTGTTTGGTTGAACACAGAGAGATATTTGGTAATAATGATAGCAACCAACAATTCCAAAGCACCATTGACTGTCATGGTAGAAAAGAAAAAATAGAAATGTTTTGGTTCTATTGAACACAAAAGATATTTTGAGGAATGTAGAAAAACAACCAGTTCTGGGGCACTTTTGACCACCATTAAAAATGTCCATACTATGGCAGTCAATGGTGTTTCAGAATTATTGTTTGCTTACGGTTGTCCAACCAAACAAAGACATTTATACATGTCTGGAACAACTAGAGGGTGAGGAATTCATGGCGGAATCTTTTTTGGAAATTGAAAAGGTTACATGTCCTCAGGTTAACATTCATGAGGACTTATACTAGCCCACTTAACCAAGAACTCAAGGGTTTTTTGTGCAAAAAAAGTAAAGAGTAAAAACAAAGATTTATTTAACGTTTTTTATTAAGGCTGATTTTGTAGAGCGTTCTGGAGGCGAGCACACACCTCCTGTTCTCCCAGAGAAATCATGATCTCAGCCACACTGGGACCTTGCTGTCAACAGAGAAACACACACACAGAAAAAACACTCAGCACTCTCCACAACAGCATTCAGCATTTGGTCTGTGTTTGTGTGTTACCTGCTGTGCGCTCAAAGCCAGTCTCAACACCTTCATGAAGATGCTGTATTTAGTTTTCTTCAGTTTGATGCTCTTCAGTTTCAGCTCCGAGCTCAATATTTCAGTGGATGTCAGAGACCTTTCACCTTCAACAACCCTAACCCACACACACACACACACATCATGTGTCACTTAAAAGCACAGAATGTAAATACACAATTGTAAATGTACAAGACATACTGAATGACCGCTGTTATGATGTTTGCTGCCTCTGATGTCACTTCCTCAAGCTGCTGACGGGAGACTTGTGGCCGGATCCACAAATACGAATACACAGGGCCCAGCAGCTCATTTAATGAGCAGATGTGACCCTGCAACACATGAGTATTTTAAGTCAACATCAAATCAATCAAGGGAAAATTTGGGTGTTTCACACCGTTAGCAGTTATTATTATTCATTTGCACTTTAATCTTTAATCACAAACATTAAGCTCCTCTCTCAACAATAACTCTTCACCACACGACGTCACCAACAAAAAAGAGATGGGAGTATACTGAATGTCCAATGGACAGGCATCTTTTGCCCTCCCCTCCAGGCCCAATTAACAACAAACCAATCAAAAAGCTAAAGGCAAAATAAAGCCCCGCCCTACATTTTTTCACATTTCAGAAGCCGTTACACTCGGATACATGTCACGATACAGAAAAGAAGTCTGTTTAGAGACTTCAGATTATCAAAATCTATATGTGCACACACACCCTCACACAAACACACAGAGTGACATGTGCTGCTGTAATCTAACCTTTCTGAGCTGCAGAACTCTCTGGATGTACCGCGCTTCTAGAACGGCACAGTCGTTGATTTGCGATTTGTGTGTGTGAAGAACAAACTGACGGAGCTTCTCCACCAAAACTGCACGTTTGCCCTCATCCTCAATCCTGCGCTGAAGATGAATCCTCAAATCGCACACACACATTTCTTGGTTAGAAATCAAGCCATTAACCAAAAATACAAGAAGGAAGGAGAACAAGCGCTTCTCTCACTACGAAAATATTAAAGAATTTACAATCAACCCAAACTCTAAAACCATAGAAACAAGAATGTTCTCAATCATAGTAAACAAAGTGATGGTGACATGAAATCAAGAACACTGAATGTAGTTATTAGGGCTATAGCTATATTTATTCTAAATCTAGAGTTAGTGTATATAAAAAATACACCCGACTCTTTCTAATAATCACTATGGGAGCAGTGATTCATGTACTCAGAATTATTTTATCTATTTTTCTGAAGGACAACAAACCTGTTGAAATCTGCAAGTTTGCCCAGATCCAGCAGGGCAGAGTGAGTTGTGATCTTGGAAATGTTAAACTCACTAATTAATTCATTCAATTGTCGACCAATACGATTACCTGCAAGACAAAAAAACGGGCCGTTTAATTAAATGTGAACGTTACATCATGTGTCCTAAAGCAGCTGCCGTTACACAAAAGGATGGTGATGATGATGTGGCACTAAACCTTACAGTCCCGTCAGTAAACACAGTAAAAAAGAGTCTGGACATCGGCTCAGAACGGAACACAAACTTCTACAAAAATATACTCATGAGTAGTTGACCACTAAACAGTACATGTCTCCCATGTGTGACATCAATAATGTAGGAAAAAACTCTGCGTCTAGTCTACACAGGACGTGACCCTACACTACACGACAACCTAGCTTTGTGGTGAGCCATCTTTATCAAAAGTGAGATAAAGTTGAGTGAGTGCTCTCCACACAGTCTACATTACTCAAATAATTTTGCTTCTAAACCCGCTTAATACCACACTCTGACCAGACAGAAATATCTGGTTATTGCTGAGAGAAATGTAGGATATACAGTATTAGAGGTAAACCAGCCACAGCTGCTCTGAGAGTAAAACTCTTACATTTGAGAATTATACAATAGAATGCACTTGACAAAGTTATAATGACAAATTTAACATGAACAATAATAATACAACTGAATACCATTTTACCCATGAATAATTGTAACTTTTTATTTGATACAATTTCTAAACATGAATTCATTTAGGGTTATCACTTTGAATGGCCATTTTACATATGGACATGTAACACCCTTTGACTCTTAAGGACGGTTTTAGGGATTAATTTAAATCAGAGTTCTGGAGTACCACTGTCCTGAAGAGTTGAGAGTTTCTAGTATGGTAGGAGGATGTCGATGAGCTGCTTCAGCTTCTGTTAAGAGTTCAACTTAAGTTACCCTAACCCTCCCAGAATGGGTTAGATCTCTCCCTATATACCACACCTGATTCTACTGGTCAGACCCGCTCTGAACTAAGCCACTTTAGAAGTGAAGCATGCAACCTTTAGCCCAAAAACGCTAATGTCATGGCTTCAGCGGTACGTAGGAAAGGAGACCAGAGGGTGTTTTTTTAATGGATGCTTTAATAGAAGCTTCACTACACTGATCGAATCGTTTTTGAGAGCAAAGAGCTGTTCAAAATAAGGAATCGACTGCATGTTCAGTAATGTTCACATGCTGTAAAACTGTGAACTCCACCAACTGCCATTAAATGATTGGCTGAGGGTGCCTCACGTGATCAATGTTCGCTATTACAATTTTTCCTATGATAAGCATTCCAGTCCCTTCCCTAACGCTATATAAGAGTATCTCTGCTCTGAATGTTGGTTAGGGTGTTAATTTAACCTTAACCCTTAATGGCCATACAGGTTGATATCTAAATGTTTTACTCTTTATTTTTGAACACTTTGGAACTGAAACTAAGAATTATTACAAATTTATATTGATTCCGATTCTGCTTATCGATTCAATTCAAATGATACCCAACCCTATGCACAAGTCACCTGTCGTCCTGTGAATTGATACATGTTGCTCAACCATACCGCTCAGAGTACAAGACACCACGAGAGACGTTTCCTAGCCCTGAAAAACGAGACAAAGCGCTCGTGGGGCACTACTGGCACAATTCACCTACTGAATGGTATGGTGTAATTTTAGCAGATAGAAATAGCTCAAACTAGGACTCAAGCATTTGTTGGTCATCCTTGCTTGCTATTTTAGGAATTAACCATTGTAATGATTAGACTGTCCACACGCAGTACTCAAATCAAATGCACAGAGGGATCATTGGTTCATTTGTCGTGACACATCATACCAGTTACATTAGAATCTGCATTACTACTGTTAAGGGATTCCAGCAGAGGTCATAAGAGATCGAGATCGTGTCAAAACAAAGAATGAGATTCCTTTGATTCACCTCCGTATGAAAGTAAGACTGCATAGTTTAACCTTCAAACCAACAAAACCAGTTGAATTGAATGTGAAGGGAGTCATGACAATGATGGATTCTAGAAGACTTACTGTTAAATCCGGAGCCAGCATTAGTGATGATGTCAAGTAAGGTTTCAGGAAAGAAGCCCTGCTCTCTGAAGCTCTGGATGTAAATGTCTCGCTGTCTCTTGGACAGTTTGCTTCCGTCATGGTTCAACAGCAGAGGCAGATGAGCGTAAACGGGTGGAGTCCAGGTCAGCGCTCTGAAGAGCTGCAGATGTTTACTAGTGGAAATGAGCCACTCGGAGCCGCGTAGAACATGACTGATTCTCATGTGATGATCGTCCACCACGTTTGCCAGGTGGTACGTGGGGAATCCATCTGCCTTCATTATGACGGGATCGCCCTCCACCGCTGCAACCTCGTGTCTGCTCCAACCGAAGATCAGATCCTGAAAAGGCTCGGCACCGGTGTCCAGCTTAAAGCGAATGACGTGTGGGACTCCTCGCTCCAGCTTCTCCTGGATCTGCTCTGGGTGCATGTTTCGACACCTGTTATCATACCTTAAAGAGAGAGAGAGAACATTGTTTAATATTTACATCAATGAACTGTCAACCATCCTATAGCAATCTGAAGCCCATCTGGTTCTGTTGTCTCCCACTCAACACGTCTTACAACTAGGCATTGGCCGATAACAGGTTTCAAGGTATACCACAGTTTTGAAAATCTGGGATTTTACTCGTCCTCAATGACGGGAAGTGCAAGAATCCCTCAGGTTGTGTGCAACGAAGAGCGTAAGGAGTCACGTGGCTACCCCCCTCCGGCTGGTGCAAGCCGTCAGTGAGTAAGTGTCATCTGTGTGCAGGATGGACGAAGGAGATTAATTCTTGGAACTTTTTCCCAGTCGAAAAAAACGCAGTTTAAAAAAAATAGCAGCCGAACGCCATGACTTCGGAGGCAACATCTGAGCAAAACATGGTTTGCTCCATAGGATTATAATGTAAAACAGAAACTAGCAGCATCAAAAAAGAAATCAAGTCAAACACGACCTTTAAAATAACATTTGCAACCATCTCAGAGAGTTAGTGGGTTTAGCACTGTTGAAATAAATACTATTTGGCTTTCTACTGAGGAAAATAACATGGCTAACCAACTAGCCCAACATGAACTAGGTGAACATGCTTACATTCCTGCATTATAACTTGGACTGAAAAATAAATGTGAAGAAAGTGAGCATGTCTCCAGAAACATTGTTCAGATAAGGCTTGATGAATGCTTTACTTCAGAATTGGGTTATTTGTTGAGCTGCAGGTTAGGGCTCACTTAAGTGACTGCATTTATTTTTTATTTAATTAAGAAGAACTCAAATATTTATTTTAATTATGTAAAATGATCCAAATAAAACATATTGTATTCAGTGGAAAAAAGTTGTTTTTATTTAAAAGAAAATATTTTAGTGATGTAATAGTAACACCGGGATACCGCCAAACTGTGATAGGTTTGTTTAAGGTTATCATGACGTCAGAATAGCTGATATAATCCATCCACTTCACAGGTGTGACATATCAAGATGCTGATTAGACAGCATGATTATTGCACAGGTGTGCTTAAGGCTGCCACAATAAAAGGCCAATCGAAAATGGGCAGTTTTATCACACAGCACAATGCCACAGATGTTGCAAGTTTTGAAGGAGCAGTTTCCAGTTGAATCCAGACCCTGGATAAGCATTTTTGAAAAACAAAATGACTTAAATAGCCTACAGGACATTGGCTATAATGCTCAATGCTGAAACAATACAATCACTGACATGTTGAGGACGTGGACGAGGTGGGTTAGCATGCACAGAATTCACTCAAAACAGATGTGTTCAGCAGGAGATTTATTTTCCCTTATAACTAACAAAGTCAAGCACGATGTAAATGAAAGATTAACTGTGTAGTGGACAATGCAGAGTATTTAACAGAACTTGAACAGAGTATTTTTAAGTGCAGCAAGAATGAAGTTCTAACGAAACATTACAGTTATTCTTCAGATTTATTTATTGAATGTCTATTGATTTCTTGTTGTGTTTGTTCTGTTGTAAATGCAGGTAACCCATTGAGAGATTAAAATTTGAAAGGTAAATTTTTAAAGCAAAACTCTGAGTGTCATCACATCACGTGTTTGTATATAGACTCTTTACCGTGGTACATATCCATTCCTCTGAGCCTCTTTCTTTAACAGTTCCAGTCTCTGATTGGAGCAGAAGCAGTAGTAGGCGTGTCCTGTGTGCAGCAGTGATGATGCCGCTTGCGTGTACAGTTGTAATCTTTCAGACTGAACGTAGGGCCCGTAATCTCCTCCACGGCGGCTGCTTTCATCTGGCGCCATCCCTGCAACACACACACACACAGTTGTGTACCTGCCCACTATAGCATATCCATCCACACACACAGACACAGACACAGACACACAGTTGTGTACCTGCCCACTATAGCATATCCATCCACACACAGACACAGACACAGACACAGACACAGACACAGACACAGACACAGACACAGACACAGACACAGACACAGACACAGACACAGACACACACACACACACACACACACACACACACACACAGTTGTGTACCTGCCCACTATAGCATATCCATCCACACACACACACACACACACACACACACACACACAGTTGTGTACCTGCCCACTATAGCATATCCATCCACACACACAGACACAGACACACACACACACACACACACACACACACACACACACACACACACACACACACAGTTGTGTACCTGCCCACTATAGCATATCCATCCATCCACACACACACACACACACACAGTTGTGTACCTGCCCACTATAGCATATCCCTCCACACACAGACACACACACACACACACACAGTTGTGTACCTGCCCACTATAGCATATCCATCCATCCACACACACACACACACACACACACAGTTGTGTACCTGCCCACTATAGCATATCCATCCACACACACAGACACAGACACACACACACACACACACACACACACAGTTGTGTACCTGCCCACTATAGCATATCCATCCATCCACACACACACACACACACACACACACACACACACACACACACACACACACACACACACACACACACACACAGTTGTGTACCTGCCCACTATAGCATATCCCTCCACACACAGACACACACACACACACACACACACACAGTTGTGTACCTGCCCACTATAGCATATCCATCCACACACATACACAGACACACACACACAGTTGTGTACCTGCCCACTATAGCATATCCATCCATCCACACACACACGCACACACCCAGAGAGAGTTGTGTACCTGCCCATTCCAGCACGTCTTCGATGGCATCAGCGGCTCCTGGCACCAGTCGTGTCCGGTCGGTGTCCTCGAGCCGCAGAATAAACGTGCCACCGCGCTGTTTGGCAAACAGATAGTTATAGAGAGCCGTGCGAAGACCACCGAGGTGCAGAAACCCTAAACAAACAACAACATCCCAGTCGAAAATAATTCAAACAATCCAATGAAAATCCTCTTTATATTTATTAAATACGCTTGTAATCAAAGTGACACGTGTTCGTGAGACCCCTGAGTATTATTGCTCTTTATGACCCTTATTGCTCCATGAACTCTCTGGAAGTCGCTTTGGATAAAAGCATCTGCTAAATGACTCGATGTAAATGTAGTTTCTTTTCTTCAGCTGCATGTTTATATTTGACACATTTCTTTTATTTACACCATCTATGCCTGCTGATAAGACTAAACGTTGATTTAAGTCTTCATTTCGTTTAACTTCATATTTTCATGCATGTTTTCTTTCTTTTTTACCTGTGGGACTCGGAGCGAATCTGACACGCGTGCACAATCTTCTGCTCACACCGTGTCGCGTCACTTTTCTTAAAACCCATCGGAACATTTTCCTTCATTGACACAAAACCATCTGAATAAATGAAGGAAAAACTCCGTTTAAATAGCAGAGACAAGAAATGACATTAACGCATGTACAGCAGCTGCATGCGCTGAACCAATAGCTGATCCTGACGCGCCGTTCCACTTCCTGCTTCAAAACTGTTTCAAAATAAAAGTTCAAGCACTCGAGAACAAGTCTTGTTCGTAGGAATGTGGTAACCCCTTAGGATAAGATTTAAACAACACTCCAAGGGAAGTGCGACCCCACCTTATTTCGAGAACGGATCGCAGTAGAGACTTGTTAGGGTTAAACATTTTTTTACACGTTTCAGGCCATTTGGAGTCGTTCTTTATAGCTTTCGAAAGTCACTTTTTTTTGTAAAAAAAGACTTGTACTTGTTTTGTCTGAAAACACGCTTTAAACGGGTGAACTGGACTCGACGTCACTGTGGCAGCGAAGGTTGTAGAAGCCTTGACATCCCGATTGCTCTCGATTTGTAGACCCGACTCATAGACTCGTAGTCCCGCCTCGTAAACCCGTTTGGTAGTCGATCTGTATAGCTATCTTGTATAAAGAGAGACTTGTTTTGGCAGAAAACACGCCGATTGGTGTCAGCAATGTAGGTTGTAGGGCAAAAAACGAAGGTTGCACCCCTGGTGAAGTGCACCCCCCCACTTATCTTTCGAAGGGATGTAGGTAGAGACTTGAAATTGCGTATATATAGTAATTGGCGGACGCCCTTTCGAACGCGCTCACTTTTAGCTCGATAGCGCCCCCAGCGGCCGAGATAAGGAAGTGCACCCCCCTTAATGAAAGTGTAAAAGGAAAACGAGGCACGTCATTATATAGTTTCGAGGTCGCCGAGCACGATGGTGAAGGTTTGGAGTCGATCCGAGCTTCCGTTCGGAAGTGCACCCCAGGGTGAAGTTTTGTAAAAGTTTGTAAAATTTTCCTAAGTGGAAAAGTGCAAATTCGTTCACCCAGAAAGCCTTTTTCTACACGTTTCAGGCCATTTGGAGTCGATCTGTATAGTTTTCGAGAGACACTTTTTGTAAAAGGTTCAAGGGGTTGTACTTGGCTGAAAACACGCTCTAAACAGACGAATTTGGAGTCGACGTAACTCGGGCCGCGAAGATCGTAGAACCTAGAGCCAGGTGTCATTCGAAAGGGGAGGTCCAGGCCTTTCCAACGACACCGAGCACGCGTCGCTGCGACCTTAGTAAGCCGAGCTAGACCCCCGAACAGAAAGGCGTTAGGGTTAGGGGAAAAGAAATCCAAGATCTAGGGCCCTAAGGCCCCAAAAATGGCTGTGCACTGGCCCACGTACTACTGACCACCAACGGTCACCCAAGGTCCAGAAGAGGAAACGACGCTGCACCCAAATGTCCCTGCAATTCCCATGAACAATTAGAGTTGTAAAATGTTTGTGTATATTATATCCATGTATTTGTGTGTATATGTGTGTATACACCTCCCAACCACCTTCGTGCCTCAGTAACCACCCGAACCTTTATATGTTAGAGGCGTGTAGACCAGGATTGGATTCCAGGAGGTGAGGTAAGTGTTTGAAAGGTAAGTAGGCTCCTTGTTATTTTTGTTTTAGGTTTGAGATGCCCAGGGTTACTAATGTTAGGTGTGAGGAGTGGGGTTGTGGTGAGGTCTTAGGCGTAATACACGAGGGGGTCCTGATATTAGGTGTTAGGAGAGGGTTAGGGGCAAAAAATCCAAGATCTAGGGCCCTGAGGCCCCAGAAATGGTTGTGCACTGGCCCACTTCCTACTGAACACCTAAGGTCACCCAAGGCCAAGAAGAGAAAACGATGCCGTACCCAAATCTCCCCATGATTTGTGTGAGTATTTAGTTTATGTATGTAGGTGCTGACCAAATTGGGTTATGTTATTTAACCAATATGTGTGTGTATATAGTGTGTGTAGGCATCCCAACAACCTATATGTCTCCGTAATCGGTCAACCCTTTGCCTGTTAAATGGCGTGTTGACCAGGACTGGATTCCAGGAGGATGAGGTAAGTGTTTTAAAAGGTAAGTACGATCATTGTAATTTTTGTTTTAGGGTTAGGTTTAGTTAGGGGTGTACGTATAGGGTTCCTGATATTAGGTGTAAGGATTGAGGTTAGGGTGAGGTCTAAGATGTAACACACGAGGGGGTCCTGATATTAGGTTTAGGAAGAGGATGAGGGTGTACCCTCAGGTGTAATCCACGAGGGGATAGTGACATTAGGTTAGGTTAGGGTTAGGGTTAGGGTTAGGTTAGGGTTAGGTTAGGGTTAGGGGCAAAAAATCCAAGATCTAGGGCCCTGAGGCCCCAGAAATGGCTGTGCACTGGCCCACCCTCTACTGACCACCCAAGGTCACCCGAGGCCAAGAGGAGAAAACGATGTCGCACACGAGTGTCCCCACAATTCCTGTAATATTTTATTTGTGTATGTAAATGCTGACCAAATTGTGTTGTGTTATGTTATATTCCATAAATGTGTGTGTGTGTGTGTGTGTGTGTATATAGAGACAAACCAACAACCTTTATGCATCAGCGACTCCTCAAAAGACCAGGATTGGATTCCAGGAGGTGAGGTAAGTGTTTGAAAGGTAAGTAGGCTCCTTGTTATTTTTGTTTTAGGTTTGAGATGCCCAGGGTTACTAATGTTAGGTGTGAGGAGTGGGGTTGTGGTGAGGTCTTAGGCATAATACACGAGGGGGTCCTGATATTAGGTGTTAGGAGAGGGTTAGGAAAGGGGATAAGGGTGTGCCCTCAGGTGTGATACACGAGGGGATAGTGACATTAGGTTTTAGGGATGAGGTGTGGGTGGCCATCAAATGTTATAACACACCCAAATGAGAGGAGCAGTGTGAGGGGAAAGATTGTTTAAGCCTCGTTCAGGCCTCTAGGGTAAACCGTGTCCAGGCGTTTAATCCAGACGCTCTCGGCTCTAAGTCTCTCCCTTAGAGACCATGCTGGATTTGACTGGAGACCGGTTACCCTGAATGCAGGCAGACCGTGGGTCAGGAAATGTTGAACCAGATGTCTACGTTTATCAATCTTGTGCAAAATGTTAGGGTTAGGGTTAGGGTTAGGGTTAGGTTAGGGTTAGGGTTAGGGTTAGGGTTAGGGTTAGGGTTAGGGTTAGGTTAGGGTTAGGTTGTAGGGCAAAAAACGAAGGTTGCACCCCTGGTGAAGTGCACCCCCCCACTTATCTTTCGAAGGGATGTAGGTAGAGACTTGAAATTGCGTATATATAGTAATTGGCGGACGCCCTTTCGAACGCGCTCACTTTTAGCTCGATAGCGCCCCCAGCGGCCGAGATAAGGAAGTGCACCCCCCTTAATGAAAGTGTAAAAGGAAAACGAGGCACGTCATTATATAGTTTCGAGGTCGCCGAGCACGATGGTGAAGGTTTGGAGTCGATCCGAGCTTCCGTTCGGAAGTGCACCCCAGGGTGAAGTTTTGTAAAAGTTTGTAAAATTTTCCTAAGTGGAAAAGTGCAAATTCGTTCACCCAGAAAGCCTTTTTCTACACGTTTCAGGCCATTTGGAGTCGATCTGTATAGTTTTCGAGAGACACTTTTTGTAAAAGGTTCAAGGGGTTGTACTTGGCTGAAAACACGCTCTAAACAGACGAATTTGGAGTCGACGTAACTCGGGCCGCGAAGATCGTAGAACCTAGAGCCAGGTGTCATTCGAAAGGGGAGGTCCAGGCCTTTCCAACGACACCGAGCACGCGTCGCTGCGACCTTAGTAAGCCGAGCTAGACCCCCGAACAGAAAGGCGTTAGGGTTAGGGGAAAAGAAATCCAAGATCTAGGGCCCTAAGGCCCCAAAAATGGCTGTGCACTGGCCCACGTACTACTGACCACCAACGGTCACCCAAGGTCCAGAAGAGGAAACGACGCTGCACCCAAATGTCCCTGCAATTCCCATGAACAATTAGAGTTGTAAAATGTTTGTGTATATTATATCCATGTATTTGTGTGTATATGTGTGTATACACCTCCCAACCACCTTCGTGCCTCAGTAACCACCCGAACCTTTATATGTTAGAGGCGTGTAGACCAGGATTGGATTCCAGGAGGTGAGGTAAGTGTTTGAAAGGTAAGTAGGCTCCTTGTTATTTTTGTTTTAGGTTTGAGATGCCCAGGGTTACTAATGTTAGGTGTGAGGAGTGGGGTTGTGGTGAGGTCTTAGGCGTAATACACGAGGGGGTCCTGATATTAGGTGTTAGGAGAGGGTTAGGGGCAAAAAATCCAAGATCTAGGGCCCTGAGGCCCCAGAAATGGTTGTGCACTGGCCCACTTCCTACTGAACACCTAAGGTCACCCAAGGCCAAGAAGAGAAAACGATGCCGTACCCAAATCTCCCCATGATTTGTGTGAGTATTTAGTTTATGTATGTAGGTGCTGACCAAATTGGGTTATGTTATTTAACCAATATGTGTGTGTATATAGTGTGTGTAGGCATCCCAACAACCTATATGTCTCCGTAATCGGTCAACCCTTTGCCTGTTAAATGGCGTGTTGACCAGGACTGGATTCCAGGAGGATGAGGTAAGTGTTTTAAAAGGTAAGTACGATCATTGTAATTTTTGTTTTAGGGTTAGGTTTAGTTAGGGGTGTACGTATAGGGTTCCTGATATTAGGTGTAAGGATTGAGGTTAGGGTGAGGTCTAAGATGTAACACACGAGGGGGTCCTGATATTAGGTTTAGGAAGAGGATGAGGGTGTACCCTCAGGTGTAATCCACGAGGGGATAGTGACATTAGGTTAGGTTAGGGTTAGGGTTAGGGTTAGGTTAGGGTTAGGTTAGGGTTAGGGGCAAAAAATCCAAGATCTAGGGCCCTGAGGCCCCAGAAATGGCTGTGCACTGGCCCACCCTCTACTGACCACCCAAGGTCACCCGAGGCCAAGAGGAGAAAACGATGTCGCACACGAGTGTCCCCACAATTCCTGTAATATTTTATTTGTGTATGTAAATGCTGACCAAATTGTGTTGTGTTATGTTATATTCCATAAATGTGTGTGTGTGTGTGTGTGTGTGTATATAGAGACAAACCAACAACCTTTATGCATCAGCGACTCCTCAAAAGACCAGGATTGGATTCCAGGAGGTGAGGTAAGTGTTTGAAAGGTAAGTAGGCTCCTTGTTATTTTTGTTTTAGGTTTGAGATGCCCAGGGTTACTAATGTTAGGTGTGAGGAGTGGGGTTGTGGTGAGGTCTTAGGCATAATACACGAGGGGGTCCTGATATTAGGTGTTAGGAGAGGGTTAGGAAAGGGGATAAGGGTGTGCCCTCAGGTGTGATACACGAGGGGATAGTGACATTAGGTTTTAGGGATGAGGTGTGGGTGGCCATCAAATGTTATAACACACCCAAATGAGAGGAGCAGTGTGAGGGGAAAGATTGTTTAAGCCTCGTTCAGGCCTCTAGGGTAAACCGTGTCCAGGCGTTTAATCCAGACGCTCTCGGCTCTAAGTCTCTCCCTTAGAGACCATGCTGGATTTGACTGGAGACCGGTTAGGGTTAGGGTTAGGGTTAGGTTAGGGTTAGGGTTAGGGTTAGGGTTAGGGTTAGGGTTAGTTAGGGTTAGGGTTAGGGTTAGGTTGTAGGGCAAAAAACGAAGGTTGCACCCCTGGTGAAGTGCACCCCCCCACTTATCTTTCGAAGGGATGTAGGTAGAGACTTGAAATTGCGTATATATAGTAATTGGCGGACGCCCTTTCGAACGCGCTCACTTTTAGCTCGATAGCGCCCCCAGCGGCCGAGATAAGGAAGTGCACCCCCCTTAATGAAAGTGTAAAAGGAAAACGAGGCACGTCATTATATAGTTTCGAGGTCGCCGAGCACGATGGTGAAGGTTTGGAGTCGATCCGAGCTTCCGTTCGGAAGTGCACCCCAGGGTGAAGTTTTGTAAAAGTTTGTAAAATTTTCCTAAGTGGAAAAGTGCAAATTCGTTCACCCAGAAAGCCTTTTTCTACACGTTTCAGGCCATTTGGAGTCGATCTGTATAGTTTTCGAGAGACACTTTTTGTAAAAGGTTCAAGGGGTTGTACTTGGCTGAAAACACGCTCTAAACAGACGAATTTGGAGTCGACGTAACTCGGGCCGCGAAGATCGTAGAACCTAGAGCCAGGTGTCATTCGAAAGGGGAGGTCCAGGCCTTTCCAACGACACCGAGCACGCGTCGCTGCGACCTTAGTAAGCCGAGCTAGACCCCCGAACAGAAAGGCGTTAGGGTTAGGGGAAAAGAAATCCAAGATCTAGGGCCCTAAGGCCCCAAAAATGGCTGTGCACTGGCCCACGTACTACTGACCACCAACGGTCACCCAAGGTCCAGAAGAGGAAACGACGCTGCACCCAAATGTCCCTGCAATTCCCATGAACAATTAGAGTTGTAAAATGTTTGTGTATATTATATCCATGTATTTGTGTGTATATGTGTGTATACACCTCCCAACCACCTTCGTGCCTCAGTAACCACCCGAACCTTTATATGTTAGAGGCGTGTAGACCAGGATTGGATTCCAGGAGGTGAGGTAAGTGTTTGAAAGGTAAGTAGGCTCCTTGTTATTTTTGTTTTAGGTTTGAGATGCCCAGGGTTACTAATGTTAGGTGTGAGGAGTGGGGTTGTGGTGAGGTCTTAGGCGTAATACACGAGGGGGTCCTGATATTAGGTGTTAGGAGAGGGTTAGGGGCAAAAAATCCAAGATCTAGGGCCCTGAGGCCCCAGAAATGGTTGTGCACTGGCCCACTTCCTACTGAACACCTAAGGTCACCCAAGGCCAAGAAGAGAAAACGATGCCGTACCCAAATCTCCCCATGATTTGTGTGAGTATTTAGTTTATGTATGTAGGTGCTGACCAAATTGGGTTATGTTATTTAACCAATATGTGTGTGTATATAGTGTGTGTAGGCATCCCAACAACCTATATGTCTCCGTAATCGGTCAACCCTTTGCCTGTTAAATGGCGTGTTGACCAGGACTGGATTCCAGGAGGATGAGGTAAGTGTTTTAAAAGGTAAGTACGATCATTGTAATTTTTGTTTTAGGGTTAGGTTTAGTTAGGGGTGTACGTATAGGGTTCCTGATATTAGGTGTAAGGATTGAGGTTAGGGTGAGGTCTAAGATGTAACACACGAGGGGGTCCTGATATTAGGTTTAGGAAGAGGATGAGGGTGTACCCTCAGGTGTAATCCACGAGGGGATAGTGACATTAGGTTAGGTTAGGGTTAGGGTTAGGGTTAGGTTAGGGTTAGGTTAGGGTTAGGGGCAAAAAATCCAAGATCTAGGGCCCTGAGGCCCCAGAAATGGCTGTGCACTGGCCCACCCTCTACTGACCACCCAAGGTCACCCGAGGCCAAGAGGAGAAAACGATGTCGCACACGAGTGTCCCCACAATTCCTGTAATATTTTATTTGTGTATGTAAATGCTGACCAAATTGTGTTGTGTTATGTTATATTCCATAAATGTGTGTGTGTGTGTGTGTGTGTGTATATAGAGACAAACCAACAACCTTTATGCATCAGCGACTCCTCAAAAGACCAGGATTGGATTCCAGGAGGTGAGGTAAGTGTTTGAAAGGTAAGTAGGCTCCTTGTTATTTTTGTTTTAGGTTTGAGATGCCCAGGGTTACTAATGTTAGGTGTGAGGAGTGGGGTTGTGGTGAGGTCTTAGGCATAATACACGAGGGGGTCCTGATATTAGGTGTTAGGAGAGGGTTAGGAAAGGGGATAAGGGTGTGCCCTCAGGTGTGATACACGAGGGGATAGTGACATTAGGTTTTAGGGATGAGGTGTGGGTGGCCATCAAATGTTATAACACACCCAAATGAGAGGAGCAGTGTGAGGGGAAAGATTGTTTAAGCCTCGTTCAGGCCTCTAGGGTAAACCGTGTCCAGGCGTTTAATCCAGACGCTCTCGGCTCTAAGTCTCTCCCTTAGAGACCATGCTGGATTTGACTGGAGACCGGTTACCCTGAATGCAGGCAGACCGTGGGTCAGGAAATGTTGAACCAGATGTCTACGTTTATCAATCTTGTGCAAAATGTTAGGGTTAGGGTTAGGGTTAGGGTTAGGTTAGGGTTAGGGTTAGGGTTAGGGTTAGGGTTAGGGTTAGGGTTAGGTTAGGGTTAGGTTGTAGGGCAAAAAACGAAGGTTGCACCCCTGGTGAAGTGCACCCCCCCACTTATCTTTCGAAGGGATGTAGGTAGAGACTTGAAATTGCGTATATATAGTAATTGGCGGACGCCCTTTCGAACGCGCTCACTTTTAGCTCGATAGCGCCCCCAGCGGCCGAGATAAGGAAGTGCACCCCCCTTAATGAAAGTGTAAAAGGAAAACGAGGCACGTCATTATATAGTTTCGAGGTCGCCGAGCACGATGGTGAAGGTTTGGAGTCGATCCGAGCTTCCGTTCGGAAGTGCACCCCAGGGTGAAGTTTTGTAAAAGTTTGTAAAATTTTCCTAAGTGGAAAAGTGCAAATTCGTTCACCCAGAAAGCCTTTTTCTACACGTTTCAGGCCATTTGGAGTCGATCTGTATAGTTTTCGAGAGACACTTTTTGTAAAAGGTTCAAGGGGTTGTACTTGGCTGAAAACACGCTCTAAACAGACGAATTTGGAGTCGACGTAACTCGGGCCGCGAAGATCGTAGAACCTAGAGCCAGGTGTCATTCGAAAGGGGAGGTCCAGGCCTTTCCAACGACACCGAGCACGCGTCGCTGCGACCTTAGTAAGCCGAGCTAGACCCCCGAACAGAAAGGCGTTAGGGTTAGGGGAAAAGAAATCCAAGATCTAGGGCCCTAAGGCCCCAAAAATGGCTGTGCACTGGCCCACGTACTACTGACCACCAACGGTCACCCAAGGTCCAGAAGAGGAAACGACGCTGCACCCAAATGTCCCTGCAATTCCCATGAACAATTAGAGTTGTAAAATGTTTGTGTATATTATATCCATGTATTTGTGTGTATATGTGTGTATACACCTCCCAACCACCTTCGTGCCTCAGTAACCACCCGAACCTTTATATGTTAGAGGCGTGTAGACCAGGATTGGATTCCAGGAGGTGAGGTAAGTGTTTGAAAGGTAAGTAGGCTCCTTGTTATTTTTGTTTTAGGTTTGAGATGCCCAGGGTTACTAATGTTAGGTGTGAGGAGTGGGGTTGTGGTGAGGTCTTAGGCGTAATACACGAGGGGGTCCTGATATTAGGTGTTAGGAGAGGGTTAGGGGCAAAAAATCCAAGATCTAGGGCCCTGAGGCCCCAGAAATGGTTGTGCACTGGCCCACTTCCTACTGAACACCTAAGGTCACCCAAGGCCAAGAAGAGAAAACGATGCCGTACCCAAATCTCCCCATGATTTGTGTGAGTATTTAGTTTATGTATGTAGGTGCTGACCAAATTGGGTTATGTTATTTAACCAATATGTGTGTGTATATAGTGTGTGTAGGCATCCCAACAACCTATATGTCTCCGTAATCGGTCAACCCTTTGCCTGTTAAATGGCGTGTTGACCAGGACTGGATTCCAGGAGGATGAGGTAAGTGTTTTAAAAGGTAAGTACGATCATTGTAATTTTTGTTTTAGGGTTAGGTTTAGTTAGGGGTGTACGTATAGGGTTCCTGATATTAGGTGTAAGGATTGAGGTTAGGGTGAGGTCTAAGATGTAACACACGAGGGGGTCCTGATATTAGGTTTAGGAAGAGGATGAGGGTGTACCCTCAGGTGTAATCCACGAGGGGATAGTGACATTAGGTTAGGTTAGGGTTAGGGTTAGGGTTAGGTTAGGGTTAGGTTAGGGTTAGGGGCAAAAAATCCAAGATCTAGGGCCCTGAGGCCCCAGAAATGGCTGTGCACTGGCCCACCCTCTACTGACCACCCAAGGTCACCCGAGGCCAAGAGGAGAAAACGATGTCGCACACGAGTGTCCCCACAATTCCTGTAATATTTTATTTGTGTATGTAAATGCTGACCAAATTGTGTTGTGTTATGTTATATTCCATAAATGTGTGTGTGTGTGTGTGTGTGTGTATATAGAGACAAACCAACAACCTTTATGCATCAGCGACTCCTCAAAAGACCAGGATTGGATTCCAGGAGGTGAGGTAAGTGTTTGAAAGGTAAGTAGGCTCCTTGTTATTTTTGTTTTAGGTTTGAGATGCCCAGGGTTACTAATGTTAGGTGTGAGGAGTGGGGTTGTGGTGAGGTCTTAGGCATAATACACGAGGGGGTTAGGGTTAGGGTTAGGGTTAGGGTTAGGGTTAGGGTTAGGGTTAGGGTTAGGGTTAGGTTAGGGTTAGGTAGGGTTAGGGTTAGGGTTAGGGTTAGGGTTAGGGTTAGGGTTAGGGTTGGGTTAGGGTTAGGGTTAGGGTTAGGGTTAGGGTTAGGGTGGGTTAGGGTTAGGTTAGGTTAGGGTTAGGGTTAGGTTGTAGGGCAAAAAACGAAGGTTGCACCCCTGGTGAAGTGCACCCCCCCACTTATCTTTCGAAGGGATGTAGGTAGAGACTTGAAATTGCGTATATATAGTAATTGGCGGACGCCCTTTCGAACGCGCTCACTTTTAGCTCGATAGCGCCCCCAGCGGCCGAGATAAGGAAGTGCACCCCCCTTAATGAAAGTGTAAAAGGAAAACGAGGCACGTCATTATATAGTTTCGAGGTCGCCGAGCACGATGGTGAAGGTTTGGAGTCGATCCGAGCTTCCGTTCGGAAGTGCACCCCAGGGTGAAGTTTTGTAAAAGTTTGTAAAATTTTCCTAAGTGGAAAAGTGCAAATTCGTTCACCCAGAAAGCCTTTTTCTACACGTTTCAGGCCATTTGGAGTCGATCTGTATAGTTTTCGAGAGACACTTTTTGTAAAAGGTTCAAGGGGTTGTACTTGGCTGAAAACACGCTCTAAACAGACGAATTTGGAGTCGACGTAACTCGGGCCGCGAAGATCGTAGAACCTAGAGCCAGGTGTCATTCGAAAGGGGAGGTCCAGGCCTTTCCAACGACACCGAGCACGCGTCGCTGCGACCTTAGTAAGCCGAGCTAGACCCCCGAACAGAAAGGCGTTAGGGTTAGGGGAAAAGAAATCCAAGATCTAGGGCCCTAAGGCCCCAAAAATGGCTGTGCACTGGCCCACGTACTACTGACCACCAACGGTCACCCAAGGTCCAGAAGAGGAAACGACGCTGCACCCAAATGTCCCTGCAATTCCCATGAACAATTAGAGTTGTAAAATGTTTGTGTATATTATATCCATGTATTTGTGTGTATATGTGTGTATACACCTCCCAACCACCTTCGTGCCTCAGTAACCACCCGAACCTTTATATGTTAGAGGCGTGTAGACCAGGATTGGATTCCAGGAGGTGAGGTAAGTGTTTGAAAGGTAAGTAGGCTCCTTGTTATTTTTGTTTTAGGTTTGAGATGCCCAGGGTTACTAATGTTAGGTGTGAGGAGTGGGGTTGTGGTGAGGTCTTAGGCGTAATACACGAGGGGGTCCTGATATTAGGTGTTAGGAGAGGGTTAGGGGCAAAAAATCCAAGATCTAGGGCCCTGAGGCCCCAGAAATGGTTGTGCACTGGCCCACTTCCTACTGAACACCTAAGGTCACCCAAGGCCAAGAAGAGAAAACGATGCCGTACCCAAATCTCCCCATGATTTGTGTGAGTATTTAGTTTATGTATGTAGGTGCTGACCAAATTGGGTTATGTTATTTAACCAATATGTGTGTGTATATAGTGTGTGTAGGCATCCCAACAACCTATATGTCTCCGTAATCGGTCAACCCTTTGCCTGTTAAATGGCGTGTTGACCAGGACTGGATTCCAGGAGGATGAGGTAAGTGTTTTAAAAGGTAAGTACGATCATTGTAATTTTTGTTTTAGGGTTAGGTTTAGTTAGGGGTGTACGTATAGGGTTCCTGATATTAGGTGTAAGGATTGAGGTTAGGGTGAGGTCTAAGATGTAACACACGAGGGGGTCCTGATATTAGGTTTAGGAAGAGGATGAGGGTGTACCCTCAGGTGTAATCCACGAGGGGATAGTGACATTAGGTTAGGTTAGGGTTAGGGTTAGGGTTAGGTTAGGGTTAGGTTAGGGTTAGGGGCAAAAAATCCAAGATCTAGGGCCCTGAGGCCCCAGAAATGGCTGTGCACTGGCCCACCCTCTACTGACCACCCAAGGTCACCCGAGGCCAAGAGGAGAAAACGATGTCGCACACGAGTGTCCCCACAATTCCTGTAATATTTTATTTGTGTATGTAAATGCTGACCAAATTGTGTTGTGTTATGTTATATTCCATAAATGTGTGTGTGTGTGTGTGTGTGTGTATATAGAGACAAACCAACAACCTTTATGCATCAGCGACTCCTCAAAAGACCAGGATTGGATTCCAGGAGGTGAGGTAAGTGTTTGAAAGGTAAGTAGGCTCCTTGTTATTTTTGTTTTAGGTTTGAGATGCCCAGGGTTACTAATGTTAGGTGTGAGGAGTGGGGTTGTGGTGAGGTCTTAGGCATAATACACGAGGGGGTCCTGATATTAGGTGTTAGGAGAGGGTTAGGAAAGGGGATAAGGGTGTGCCCTCAGGTGTGATACACGAGGGGATAGTGACATTAGGTTTTAGGGATGAGGTGTGGGTGGCCATCAAATGTTATAACACACCCAAATGAGAGGAGCAGTGTGAGGGGAAAGATTGTTTAAGCCTCGTTCAGGCCTCTAGGGTAAACCGTGTCCAGGCGTTTAATCCAGACGCTCTCGGCTCTAAGTCTCTCCCTTAGAGACCATGCTGGATTTGACTGGAGACCGGTTAGGGTTAGGGTTAGGGTTAGGTTAGGGTTAGGGTTAGGGTTAGGGTTAGGGTTAGGGTTAGGGTTAGTTAGGGTTAGGGTTAGGGTTAGGTTGTAGGGCAAAAAACGAAGGTTGCACCCCTGGTGAAGTGCACCCCCCCACTTATCTTTCGAAGGGATGTAGGTAGAGACTTGAAATTGCGTATATATAGTAATTGGCGGACGCCCTTTCGAACGCGCTCACTTTTAGCTCGATAGCGCCCCCAGCGGCCGAGATAAGGAAGTGCACCCCCCTTAATGAAAGTGTAAAAGGAAAACGAGGCACGTCATTATATAGTTTCGAGGTCGCCGAGCACGATGGTGAAGGTTTGGAGTCGATCCGAGCTTCCGTTCGGAAGTGCACCCCAGGGTGAAGTTTTGTAAAAGTTTGTAAAATTTTCCTAAGTGGAAAAGTGCAAATTCGTTCACCCAGAAAGCCTTTTTCTACACGTTTCAGGCCATTTGGAGTCGATCTGTATAGTTTTCGAGAGACACTTTTTGTAAAAGGTTCAAGGGGTTGTACTTGGCTGAAAACACGCTCTAAACAGACGAATTTGGAGTCGACGTAACTCGGGCCGCGAAGATCGTAGAACCTAGAGCCAGGTGTCATTCGAAAGGGGAGGTCCAGGCCTTTCCAACGACACCGAGCACGCGTCGCTGCGACCTTAGTAAGCCGAGCTAGACCCCCGAACAGAAAGGCGTTAGGGTTAGGGGAAAAGAAATCCAAGATCTAGGGCCCTAAGGCCCCAAAAATGGCTGTGCACTGGCCCACGTACTACTGACCACCAACGGTCACCCAAGGTCCAGAAGAGGAAACGACGCTGCACCCAAATGTCCCTGCAATTCCCATGAACAATTAGAGTTGTAAAATGTTTGTGTATATTATATCCATGTATTTGTGTGTATATGTGTGTATACACCTCCCAACCACCTTCGTGCCTCAGTAACCACCCGAACCTTTATATGTTAGAGGCGTGTAGACCAGGATTGGATTCCAGGAGGTGAGGTAAGTGTTTGAAAGGTAAGTAGGCTCCTTGTTATTTTTGTTTTAGGTTTGAGATGCCCAGGGTTACTAATGTTAGGTGTGAGGAGTGGGGTTGTGGTGAGGTCTTAGGCGTAATACACGAGGGGGTCCTGATATTAGGTGTTAGGAGAGGGTTAGGGGCAAAAAATCCAAGATCTAGGGCCCTGAGGCCCCAGAAATGGTTGTGCACTGGCCCACTTCCTACTGAACACCTAAGGTCACCCAAGGCCAAGAAGAGAAAACGATGCCGTACCCAAATCTCCCCATGATTTGTGTGAGTATTTAGTTTATGTATGTAGGTGCTGACCAAATTGGGTTATGTTATTTAACCAATATGTGTGTGTATATAGTGTGTGTAGGCATCCCAACAACCTATATGTCTCCGTAATCGGTCAACCCTTTGCCTGTTAAATGGCGTGTTGACCAGGACTGGATTCCAGGAGGATGAGGTAAGTGTTTTAAAAGGTAAGTACGATCATTGTAATTTTTGTTTTAGGGTTAGGTTTAGTTAGGGGTGTACGTATAGGGTTCCTGATATTAGGTGTAAGGATTGAGGTTAGGGTGAGGTCTAAGATGTAACACACGAGGGGGTCCTGATATTAGGTTTAGGAAGAGGATGAGGGTGTACCCTCAGGTGTAATCCACGAGGGGATAGTGACATTAGGTTAGGTTAGGGTTAGGGTTAGGGTTAGGTTAGGGTTAGGTTAGGGTTAGGGGCAAAAAATCCAAGATCTAGGGCCCTGAGGCCCCAGAAATGGCTGTGCACTGGCCCACCCTCTACTGACCACCCAAGGTCACCCGAGGCCAAGAGGAGAAAACGATGTCGCACACGAGTGTCCCCACAA
>NC_136772.1:0-64072 GCF_947034865.1 Barbatula barbatula
TGGAAGCTCAGTATGGGGAAGCTCGTGTGGAAGCTCATTAGGGGGAAGCTCACATGGAAGCACATTGTCAGAAAGCTCGCTTGGAAGCTTGGTGTTAGGAAGCTCGCCTGAGGAAGGCCCAATAGAGTGCCGAAACGTCGCGAAGAAGCTCACACCAATTTTATAAAATGCTCACCACACCTAAATCCTCAACCTAAGGCCCGAAATTGCCCTTGCTCATCCAGTGGGTGGTGCTTTTGTGTTTTTTTAATTTTTTGGGACACTGTGGGGGCGAGGCGGCCAGTTGGTGTATGGCCCGTGCACGACCTGCATGTTGCTCTGGCATAATTGCTGTGTCCTCATACTTACCTCACCTAACCCTAGCCAGTGCCTGCTCCTCTGGACCTCGTTCCTACCTGTAACAAAGAATTGGAAAATAAATAGATGCTCTATGCCGAATGATGGCCAAGTGCAAAATCGCACATTACGTATCAACGGTTGTTGGTGGAAGCTCAGTATGGGGAAGCTCGTGTGGAAGCTCATTAGGGGGAAGCTCACATGGAAGCACATTGTCAGAAAGCTCGCTTGGAAGCTTGGTGTTAGGAAGCTCGCCTGAGGAAGGCCCAATAGAGTGCCGAAACGTCGCGAAGAAGCTCACACCAATTTTATAAAATGCTCACCACACCTAAATCCTCAACCTAAGGCCCGAAATTGCCCTTGCTCATCCAGTGGGTGGTGCTTTTGTGTTTTTTTAATTTTTTGGGACACTGTGGGGGCGAGGCGGCCAGTTGGTGTATGGCCCGTGCACGACCTGCATGTTGCTCTGGCATAATTGCTGTGTCCTCATACTTACCTCACCTAACCCTAGCCAGTGCCTGCTCCTCTGGACCTCGTTCCTACCTGTAACAAAGAATTGGAAAATAAATAGATGCTCTATGCCGAATGATGGCCAAGTGCAAAATCGCACATTACGTATCAACGGTTGTTGGTGGAAGCTCAGTATGGGGAAGCTCGTGTGGAAGCTCATTAGGGGGAAGCTCACATGGAAGCACATTGTCAGAAAGCTCGCTTGGAAGCTTGGTGTTAGGAAGCTCGCCTGAGGAAGGCCCAATAGAGTGCCGAAACGTCGCGAAGAAGCTCACACCAATTTTATAAAATGCTCACCACACCTAAATCCTCAACCTAAGGCCCGAAATTGCCCTTGCTCATCCAGTGGGTGGTGCTTTTGTGTTTTTTTAATTTTTTGGGACACTGTGGGGGCGAGGCGGCCAGTTGGTGTATGGCCCGTGCACGACCTGCATGTTGCTCTGGCATAATTGCTGTGTCCTCATACTTACCTCACCTAACCCTAGCCAGTGCCTGCTCCTCTGGACCTCGTTCCTACCTGTAACAAAGAATTGGAAAATAAATAGATGCTCTATGCCGAATGATGGCCAAGTGCAAAATCGCACATTACGTATCAACGGTTGTTGGTGGAAGCTCAGTATGGGGAAGCTCGTGTGGAAGCTCATTAGGGGGAAGCTCACATGGAAGCACATTGTCAGAAAGCTCGCTTGGAAGCTTGGTGTTAGGAAGCTCGCCTGAGGAAGGCCCAATAGAGTGCCGAAACGTCGCGAAGAAGCTCACACCAATTTTATAAAATGCTCACCACACCTAAATCCTCAACCTAAGGCCCGAAATTGCCCTTGCTCATCCAGTGGGTGGTGCTTTTGTGTTTTTTTAATTTTTTGGGACACTGTGGGGGCGAGGCGGCCAGTTGGTGTATGGCCCGTGCACGACCTGCATGTTGCTCTGGCATAATTGCTGTGTCCTCATACTTACCTCACCTAACCCTAGCCAGTGCCTGCTCCTCTGGACCTCGTTCCTACCTGTAACAAAGAATTGGAAAATAAATAGATGCTCTATGCCGAATGATGGCCAAGTGCAAAATCGCACATTACGTATCAACGGTTGTTGGTGGAAGCTCAGTATGGGGAAGCTCGTGTGGAAGCTCATTAGGGGGAAGCTCACATGGAAGCACATTGTCAGAAAGCTCGCTTGGAAGCTTGGTGTTAGGAAGCTCGCCTGAGGAAGGCCCAATAGAGTGCCGAAACGTCGCGAAGAAGCTCACACCAATTTTATAAAATGCTCACCACACCTAAATCCTCAACCTAAGGCCCGAAATTGCCCTTGCTCATCCAGTGGGTGGTGCTTTTGTGTTTTTTTAATTTTTTGGGACACTGTGGGGGCGAGGCGGCCAGTTGGTGTATGGCCCGTGCACGACCTGCATGTTGCTCTGGCATAATTGCTGTGTCCTCATACTTACCTCACCTAACCCTAGCCAGTGCCTGCTCCTCTGGACCTCGTTCCTACCTGTAACAAAGAATTGGAAAATAAATAGATGCTCTATGCCGAATGATGGCCAAGTGCAAAATCGCACATTACGTATCAACGGTTGTTGGTGGAAGCTCAGTATGGGGAAGCTCGTGTGGAAGCTCATTAGGGGGAAGCTCACATGGAAGCACATTGTCAGAAAGCTCGCTTGGAAGCTTGGTGTTAGGAAGCTCGCCTGAGGAAGGCCCAATAGAGTGCCGAAACGTCGCGAAGAAGCTCACACCAATTTTATAAAATGCTCACCACACCTAAATCCTCAACCTAAGGCCCGAAATTGCCCTTGCTCATCCAGTGGGTGGTGCTTTTGTGTTTTTTTAATTTTTTGGGACACTGTGGGGGCGAGGCGGCCAGTTGGTGTATGGCCCGTGCACGACCTGCATGTTGCTCTGGCATAATTGCTGTGTCCTCATACTTACCTCACCTAACCCTAGCCAGTGCCTGCTCCTCTGGACCTCGTTCCTACCTGTAACAAAGAATTGGAAAATAAATAGATGCTCTATGCCGAATGATGGCCAAGTGCAAAATCGCACATTACGTATCAACGGTTGTTGGTGGAAGCTCAGTATGGGGAAGCTCGTGTGGAAGCTCATTAGGGGGAAGCTCACATGGAAGCACATTGTCAGAAAGCTCGCTTGGAAGCTTGGTGTTAGGAAGCTCGCCTGAGGAAGGCCCAATAGAGTGCCGAAACGTCGCGAAGAAGCTCACACCAATTTTATAAAATGCTCACCACACCTAAATCCTCAACCTAAGGCCCGAAATTGCCCTTGCTCATCCAGTGGGTGGTGCTTTTGTGTTTTTTTAATTTTTTGGGACACTGTGGGGGCGAGGCGGCCAGTTGGTGTATGGCCCGTGCACGACCTGCATGTTGCTCTGGCATAATTGCTGTGTCCTCATACTTACCTCACCTAACCCTAGCCAGTGCCTGCTCCTCTGGACCTCGTTCCTACCTGTAACAAAGAATTGGAAAATAAATAGATGCTCTATGCCGAATGATGGCCAAGTGCAAAATCGCACATTACGTATCAACGGTTGTTGGTGGAAGCTCAGTATGGGGAAGCTCGTGTGGAAGCTCATTAGGGGGAAGCTCACATGGAAGCACATTGTCAGAAAGCTCGCTTGGAAGCTTGGTGTTAGGAAGCTCGCCTGAGGAAGGCCCAATAGAGTGCCGAAACGTCGCGAAGAAGCTCACACCAATTTTATAAAATGCTCACCACACCTAAATCCTCAACCTAAGGCCCGAAATTGCCCTTGCTCATCCAGTGGGTGGTGCTTTTGTGTTTTTTTAATTTTTTGGGACACTGTGGGGGCGAGGCGGCCAGTTGGTGTATGGCCCGTGCACGACCTGCATGTTGCTCTGGCATAATTGCTGTGTCCTCATACTTACCTCACCTAACCCTAGCCAGTGCCTGCTCCTCTGGACCTCGTTCCTACCTGTAACAAAGAATTGGAAAATAAATAGATGCTCTATGCCGAATGATGGCCAAGTGCAAAATCGCACATTACGTATCAACGGTTGTTGGTGGAAGCTCAGTATGGGGAAGCTCGTGTGGAAGCTCATTAGGGGGAAGCTCACATGGAAGCACATTGTCAGAAAGCTCGCTTGGAAGCTTGGTGTTAGGAAGCTCGCCTGAGGAAGGCCCAATAGAGTGCCGAAACGTCGCGAAGAAGCTCACACCAATTTTATAAAATGCTCACCACACCTAAATCCTCAACCTAAGGCCCGAAATTGCCCTTGCTCATCCAGTGGGTGGTGCTTTTGTGTTTTTTTAATTTTTTGGGACACTGTGGGGGCGAGGCGGCCAGTTGGTGTATGGCCCGTGCACGACCTGCATGTTGCTCTGGCATAATTGCTGTGTCCTCATACTTACCTCACCTAACCCTAGCCAGTGCCTGCTCCTCTGGACCTCGTTCCTACCTGTAACAAAGAATTGGAAAATAAATAGATGCTCTATGCCGAATGATGGCCAAGTGCAAAATCGCACATTACGTATCAACGGTTGTTGGTGGAAGCTCAGTATGGGGAAGCTCGTGTGGAAGCTCATTAGGGGGAAGCTCACATGGAAGCACATTGTCAGAAAGCTCGCTTGGAAGCTTGGTGTTAGGAAGCTCGCCTGAGGAAGGCCCAATAGAGTGCCGAAACGTCGCGAAGAAGCTCACACCAATTTTATAAAATGCTCACCACACCTAAATCCTCAACCTAAGGCCCGAAATTGCCCTTGCTCATCCAGTGGGTGGTGCTTTTGTGTTTTTTTAATTTTTTGGGACACTGTGGGGGCGAGGCGGCCAGTTGGTGTATGGCCCGTGCACGACCTGCATGTTGCTCTGGCATAATTGCTGTGTCCTCATACTTACCTCACCTAACCCTAGCCAGTGCCTGCTCCTCTGGACCTCGTTCCTACCTGTAACAAAGAATTGGAAAATAAATAGATGCTCTATGCCGAATGATGGCCAAGTGCAAAATCGCACATTACGTATCAACGGTTGTTGGTGGAAGCTCAGTATGGGGAAGCTCGTGTGGAAGCTCATTAGGGGGAAGCTCACATGGAAGCACATTGTCAGAAAGCTCGCTTGGAAGCTTGGTGTTAGGAAGCTCGCCTGAGGAAGGCCCAATAGAGTGCCGAAACGTCGCGAAGAAGCTCACACCAATTTTATAAAATGCTCACCACACCTAAATCCTCAACCTAAGGCCCGAAATTGCCCTTGCTCATCCAGTGGGTGGTGCTTTTGTGTTTTTTTAATTTTTTGGGACACTGTGGGGGCGAGGCGGCCAGTTGGTGTATGGCCCGTGCACGACCTGCATGTTGCTCTGGCATAATTGCTGTGTCCTCATACTTACCTCACCTAACCCTAGCCAGTGCCTGCTCCTCTGGACCTCGTTCCTACCTGTAACAAAGAATTGGAAAATAAATAGATGCTCTATGCCGAATGATGGCCAAGTGCAAAATCGCACATTACGTATCAACGGTTGTTGGTGGAAGCTCAGTATGGGGAAGCTCGTGTGGAAGCTCATTAGGGGGAAGCTCACATGGAAGCACATTGTCAGAAAGCTCGCTTGGAAGCTTGGTGTTAGGAAGCTCGCCTGAGGAAGGCCCAATAGAGTGCCGAAACGTCGCGAAGAAGCTCACACCAATTTTATAAAATGCTCACCACACCTAAATCCTCAACCTAAGGCCCGAAATTGCCCTTGCTCATCCAGTGGGTGGTGCTTTTGTGTTTTTTTAATTTTTTGGGACACTGTGGGGGCGAGGCGGCCAGTTGGTGTATGGCCCGTGCACGACCTGCATGTTGCTCTGGCATAATTGCTGTGTCCTCATACTTACCTCACCTAACCCTAGCCAGTGCCTGCTCCTCTGGACCTCGTTCCTACCTGTAACAAAGAATTGGAAAATAAATAGATGCTCTATGCCGAATGATGGCCAAGTGCAAAATCGCACATTACGTATCAACGGTTGTTGGTGGAAGCTCAGTATGGGGAAGCTCGTGTGGAAGCTCATTAGGGGGAAGCTCACATGGAAGCACATTGTCAGAAAGCTCGCTTGGAAGCTTGGTGTTAGGAAGCTCGCCTGAGGAAGGCCCAATAGAGTGCCGAAACGTCGCGAAGAAGCTCACACCAATTTTATAAAATGCTCACCACACCTAAATCCTCAACCTAAGGCCCGAAATTGCCCTTGCTCATCCAGTGGGTGGTGCTTTTGTGTTTTTTTAATTTTTTGGGACACTGTGGGGGCGAGGCGGCCAGTTGGTGTATGGCCCGTGCACGACCTGCATGTTGCTCTGGCATAATTGCTGTGTCCTCATACTTACCTCACCTAACCCTAGCCAGTGCCTGCTCCTCTGGACCTCGTTCCTACCTGTAACAAAGAATTGGAAAATAAATAGATGCTCTATGCCGAATGATGGCCAAGTGCAAAATCGCACATTACGTATCAACGGTTGTTGGTGGAAGCTCAGTATGGGGAAGCTCGTGTGGAAGCTCATTAGGGGGAAGCTCACATGGAAGCACATTGTCAGAAAGCTCGCTTGGAAGCTTGGTGTTAGGAAGCTCGCCTGAGGAAGGCCCAATAGAGTGCCGAAACGTCGCGAAGAAGCTCACACCAATTTTATAAAATGCTCACCACACCTAAATCCTCAACCTAAGGCCCGAAATTGCCCTTGCTCATCCAGTGGGTGGTGCTTTTGTGTTTTTTTAATTTTTTGGGACACTGTGGGGGCGAGGCGGCCAGTTGGTGTATGGCCCGTGCACGACCTGCATGTTGCTCTGGCATAATTGCTGTGTCCTCATACTTACCTCACCTAACCCTAGCCAGTGCCTGCTCCTCTGGACCTCGTTCCTACCTGTAACAAAGAATTGGAAAATAAATAGATGCTCTATGCCGAATGATGGCCAAGTGCAAAATCGCACATTACGTATCAACGGTTGTTGGTGGAAGCTCAGTATGGGGAAGCTCGTGTGGAAGCTCATTAGGGGGAAGCTCACATGGAAGCACATTGTCAGAAAGCTCGCTTGGAAGCTTGGTGTTAGGAAGCTCGCCTGAGGAAGGCCCAATAGAGTGCCGAAACGTCGCGAAGAAGCTCACACCAATTTTATAAAATGCTCACCACACCTAAATCCTCAACCTAAGGCCCGAAATTGCCCTTGCTCATCCAGTGGGTGGTGCTTTTGTGTTTTTTTAATTTTTTGGGACACTGTGGGGGCGAGGCGGCCAGTTGGTGTATGGCCCGTGCACGACCTGCATGTTGCTCTGGCATAATTGCTGTGTCCTCATACTTACCTCACCTAACCCTAGCCAGTGCCTGCTCCTCTGGACCTCGTTCCTACCTGTAACAAAGAATTGGAAAATAAATAGATGCTCTATGCCGAATGATGGCCAAGTGCAAAATCGCACATTACGTATCAACGGTTGTTGGTGGAAGCTCAGTATGGGGAAGCTCGTGTGGAAGCTCATTAGGGGGAAGCTCACATGGAAGCACATTGTCAGAAAGCTCGCTTGGAAGCTTGGTGTTAGGAAGCTCGCCTGAGGAAGGCCCAATAGAGTGCCGAAACGTCGCGAAGAAGCTCACACCAATTTTATAAAATGCTCACCACACCTAAATCCTCAACCTAAGGCCCGAAATTGCCCTTGCTCATCCAGTGGGTGGTGCTTTTGTGTTTTTTTAATTTTTTGGGACACTGTGGGGGCGAGGCGGCCAGTTGGTGTATGGCCCGTGCACGACCTGCATGTTGCTCTGGCATAATTGCTGTGTCCTCATACTTACCTCACCTAACCCTAGCCAGTGCCTGCTCCTCTGGACCTCGTTCCTACCTGTAACAAAGAATTGGAAAATAAATAGATGCTCTATGCCGAATGATGGCCAAGTGCAAAATCGCACATTACGTATCAACGGTTGTTGGTGGAAGCTCAGTATGGGGAAGCTCGTGTGGAAGCTCATTAGGGGGAAGCTCACATGGAAGCACATTGTCAGAAAGCTCGCTTGGAAGCTTGGTGTTAGGAAGCTCGCCTGAGGAAGGCCCAATAGAGTGCCGAAACGTCGCGAAGAAGCTCACACCAATTTTATAAAATGCTCACCACACCTAAATCCTCAACCTAAGGCCCGAAATTGCCCTTGCTCATCCAGTGGGTGGTGCTTTTGTGTTTTTTTAATTTTTTGGGACACTGTGGGGGCGAGGCGGCCAGTTGGTGTATGGCCCGTGCACGACCTGCATGTTGCTCTGGCATAATTGCTGTGTCCTCATACTTACCTCACCTAACCCTAGCCAGTGCCTGCTCCTCTGGACCTCGTTCCTACCTGTAACAAAGAATTGGAAAATAAATAGATGCTCTATGCCGAATGATGGCCAAGTGCAAAATCGCACATTACGTATCAACGGTTGTTGGTGGAAGCTCAGTATGGGGAAGCTCGTGTGGAAGCTCATTAGGGGGAAGCTCACATGGAAGCACATTGTCAGAAAGCTCGCTTGGAAGCTTGGTGTTAGGAAGCTCGCCTGAGGAAGGCCCAATAGAGTGCCGAAACGTCGCGAAGAAGCTCACACCAATTTTATAAAATGCTCACCACACCTAAATCCTCAACCTAAGGCCCGAAATTGCCCTTGCTCATCCAGTGGGTGGTGCTTTTGTGTTTTTTTAATTTTTTGGGACACTGTGGGGGCGAGGCGGCCAGTTGGTGTATGGCCCGTGCACGACCTGCATGTTGCTCTGGCATAATTGCTGTGTCCTCATACTTACCTCACCTAACCCTAGCCAGTGCCTGCTCCTCTGGACCTCGTTCCTACCTGTAACAAAGAATTGGAAAATAAATAGATGCTCTATGCCGAATGATGGCCAAGTGCAAAATCGCACATTACGTATCAACGGTTGTTGGTGGAAGCTCAGTATGGGGAAGCTCGTGTGGAAGCTCATTAGGGGGAAGCTCACATGGAAGCACATTGTCAGAAAGCTCGCTTGGAAGCTTGGTGTTAGGAAGCTCGCCTGAGGAAGGCCCAATAGAGTGCCGAAACGTCGCGAAGAAGCTCACACCAATTTTATAAAATGCTCACCACACCTAAATCCTCAACCTAAGGCCCGAAATTGCCCTTGCTCATCCAGTGGGTGGTGCTTTTGTGTTTTTTTAATTTTTTGGGACACTGTGGGGGCGAGGCGGCCAGTTGGTGTATGGCCCGTGCACGACCTGCATGTTGCTCTGGCATAATTGCTGTGTCCTCATACTTACCTCACCTAACCCTAGCCAGTGCCTGCTCCTCTGGACCTCGTTCCTACCTGTAACAAAGAATTGGAAAATAAATAGATGCTCTATGCCGAATGATGGCCAAGTGCAAAATCGCACATTACGTATCAACGGTTGTTGGTGGAAGCTCAGTATGGGGAAGCTCGTGTGGAAGCTCATTAGGGGGAAGCTCACATGGAAGCACATTGTCAGAAAGCTCGCTTGGAAGCTTGGTGTTAGGAAGCTCGCCTGAGGAAGGCCCAATAGAGTGCCGAAACGTCGCGAAGAAGCTCACACCAATTTTATAAAATGCTCACCACACCTAAATCCTCAACCTAAGGCCCGAAATTGCCCTTGCTCATCCAGTGGGTGGTGCTTTTGTGTTTTTTTAATTTTTTGGGACACTGTGGGGGCGAGGCGGCCAGTTGGTGTATGGCCCGTGCACGACCTGCATGTTGCTCTGGCATAATTGCTGTGTCCTCATACTTACCTCACCTAACCCTAGCCAGTGCCTGCTCCTCTGGACCTCGTTCCTACCTGTAACAAAGAATTGGAAAATAAATAGATGCTCTATGCCGAATGATGGCCAAGTGCAAAATCGCACATTACGTATCAACGGTTGTTGGTGGAAGCTCAGTATGGGGAAGCTCGTGTGGAAGCTCATTAGGGGGAAGCTCACATGGAAGCACATTGTCAGAAAGCTCGCTTGGAAGCTTGGTGTTAGGAAGCTCGCCTGAGGAAGGCCCAATAGAGTGCCGAAACGTCGCGAAGAAGCTCACACCAATTTTATAAAATGCTCACCACACCTAAATCCTCAACCTAAGGCCCGAAATTGCCCTTGCTCATCCAGTGGGTGGTGCTTTTGTGTTTTTTTAATTTTTTGGGACACTGTGGGGGCGAGGCGGCCAGTTGGTGTATGGCCCGTGCACGACCTGCATGTTGCTCTGGCATAATTGCTGTGTCCTCATACTTACCTCACCTAACCCTAGCCAGTGCCTGCTCCTCTGGACCTCGTTCCTACCTGTAACAAAGAATTGGAAAATAAATAGATGCTCTATGCCGAATGATGGCCAAGTGCAAAATCGCACATTACGTATCAACGGTTGTTGGTGGAAGCTCAGTATGGGGAAGCTCGTGTGGAAGCTCATTAGGGGGAAGCTCACATGGAAGCACATTGTCAGAAAGCTCGCTTGGAAGCTTGGTGTTAGGAAGCTCGCCTGAGGAAGGCCCAATAGAGTGCCGAAACGTCGCGAAGAAGCTCACACCAATTTTATAAAATGCTCACCACACCTAAATCCTCAACCTAAGGCCCGAAATTGCCCTTGCTCATCCAGTGGGTGGTGCTTTTGTGTTTTTTTAATTTTTTGGGACACTGTGGGGGCGAGGCGGCCAGTTGGTGTATGGCCCGTGCACGACCTGCATGTTGCTCTGGCATAATTGCTGTGTCCTCATACTTACCTCACCTAACCCTAGCCAGTGCCTGCTCCTCTGGACCTCGTTCCTACCTGTAACAAAGAATTGGAAAATAAATAGATGCTCTATGCCGAATGATGGCCAAGTGCAAAATCGCACATTACGTATCAACGGTTGTTGGTGGAAGCTCAGTATGGGGAAGCTCGTGTGGAAGCTCATTAGGGGGAAGCTCACATGGAAGCACATTGTCAGAAAGCTCGCTTGGAAGCTTGGTGTTAGGAAGCTCGCCTGAGGAAGGCCCAATAGAGTGCCGAAACGTCGCGAAGAAGCTCACACCAATTTTATAAAATGCTCACCACACCTAAATCCTCAACCTAAGGCCCGAAATTGCCCTTGCTCATCCAGTGGGTGGTGCTTTTGTGTTTTTTTAATTTTTTGGGACACTGTGGGGGCGAGGCGGCCAGTTGGTGTATGGCCCGTGCACGACCTGCATGTTGCTCTGGCATAATTGCTGTGTCCTCATACTTACCTCACCTAACCCTAGCCAGTGCCTGCTCCTCTGGACCTCGTTCCTACCTGTAACAAAGAATTGGAAAATAAATAGATGCTCTATGCCGAATGATGGCCAAGTGCAAAATCGCACATTACGTATCAACGGTTGTTGGTGGAAGCTCAGTATGGGGAAGCTCGTGTGGAAGCTCATTAGGGGGAAGCTCACATGGAAGCACATTGTCAGAAAGCTCGCTTGGAAGCTTGGTGTTAGGAAGCTCGCCTGAGGAAGGCCCAATAGAGTGCCGAAACGTCGCGAAGAAGCTCACACCAATTTTATAAAATGCTCACCACACCTAAATCCTCAACCTAAGGCCCGAAATTGCCCTTGCTCATCCAGTGGGTGGTGCTTTTGTGTTTTTTTAATTTTTTGGGACACTGTGGGGGCGAGGCGGCCAGTTGGTGTATGGCCCGTGCACGACCTGCATGTTGCTCTGGCATAATTGCTGTGTCCTCATACTTACCTCACCTAACCCTAGCCAGTGCCTGCTCCTCTGGACCTCGTTCCTACCTGTAACAAAGAATTGGAAAATAAATAGATGCTCTATGCCGAATGATGGCCAAGTGCAAAATCGCACATTACGTATCAACGGTTGTTGGTGGAAGCTCAGTATGGGGAAGCTCGTGTGGAAGCTCATTAGGGGGAAGCTCACATGGAAGCACATTGTCAGAAAGCTCGCTTGGAAGCTTGGTGTTAGGAAGCTCGCCTGAGGAAGGCCCAATAGAGTGCCGAAACGTCGCGAAGAAGCTCACACCAATTTTATAAAATGCTCACCACACCTAAATCCTCAACCTAAGGCCCGAAATTGCCCTTGCTCATCCAGTGGGTGGTGCTTTTGTGTTTTTTTAATTTTTTGGGACACTGTGGGGGCGAGGCGGCCAGTTGGTGTATGGCCCGTGCACGACCTGCATGTTGCTCTGGCATAATTGCTGTGTCCTCATACTTACCTCACCTAACCCTAGCCAGTGCCTGCTCCTCTGGACCTCGTTCCTACCTGTAACAAAGAATTGGAAAATAAATAGATGCTCTATGCCGAATGATGGCCAAGTGCAAAATCGCACATTACGTATCAACGGTTGTTGGTGGAAGCTCAGTATGGGGAAGCTCGTGTGGAAGCTCATTAGGGGGAAGCTCACATGGAAGCACATTGTCAGAAAGCTCGCTTGGAAGCTTGGTGTTAGGAAGCTCGCCTGAGGAAGGCCCAATAGAGTGCCGAAACGTCGCGAAGAAGCTCACACCAATTTTATAAAATGCTCACCACACCTAAATCCTCAACCTAAGGCCCGAAATTGCCCTTGCTCATCCAGTGGGTGGTGCTTTTGTGTTTTTTTAATTTTTTGGGACACTGTGGGGGCGAGGCGGCCAGTTGGTGTATGGCCCGTGCACGACCTGCATGTTGCTCTGGCATAATTGCTGTGTCCTCATACTTACCTCACCTAACCCTAGCCAGTGCCTGCTCCTCTGGACCTCGTTCCTACCTGTAACAAAGAATTGGAAAATAAATAGATGCTCTATGCCGAATGATGGCCAAGTGCAAAATCGCACATTACGTATCAACGGTTGTTGGTGGAAGCTCAGTATGGGGAAGCTCGTGTGGAAGCTCATTAGGGGGAAGCTCACATGGAAGCACATTGTCAGAAAGCTCGCTTGGAAGCTTGGTGTTAGGAAGCTCGCCTGAGGAAGGCCCAATAGAGTGCCGAAACGTCGCGAAGAAGCTCACACCAATTTTATAAAATGCTCACCACACCTAAATCCTCAACCTAAGGCCCGAAATTGCCCTTGCTCATCCAGTGGGTGGTGCTTTTGTGTTTTTTTAATTTTTTGGGACACTGTGGGGGCGAGGCGGCCAGTTGGTGTATGGCCCGTGCACGACCTGCATGTTGCTCTGGCATAATTGCTGTGTCCTCATACTTACCTCACCTAACCCTAGCCAGTGCCTGCTCCTCTGGACCTCGTTCCTACCTGTAACAAAGAATTGGAAAATAAATAGATGCTCTATGCCGAATGATGGCCAAGTGCAAAATCGCACATTACGTATCAACGGTTGTTGGTGGAAGCTCAGTATGGGGAAGCTCGTGTGGAAGCTCATTAGGGGGAAGCTCACATGGAAGCACATTGTCAGAAAGCTCGCTTGGAAGCTTGGTGTTAGGAAGCTCGCCTGAGGAAGGCCCAATAGAGTGCCGAAACGTCGCGAAGAAGCTCACACCAATTTTATAAAATGCTCACCACACCTAAATCCTCAACCTAAGGCCCGAAATTGCCCTTGCTCATCCAGTGGGTGGTGCTTTTGTGTTTTTTTAATTTTTTGGGACACTGTGGGGGCGAGGCGGCCAGTTGGTGTATGGCCCGTGCACGACCTGCATGTTGCTCTGGCATAATTGCTGTGTCCTCATACTTACCTCACCTAACCCTAGCCAGTGCCTGCTCCTCTGGACCTCGTTCCTACCTGTAACAAAGAATTGGAAAATAAATAGATGCTCTATGCCGAATGATGGCCAAGTGCAAAATCGCACATTACGTATCAACGGTTGTTGGTGGAAGCTCAGTATGGGGAAGCTCGTGTGGAAGCTCATTAGGGGGAAGCTCACATGGAAGCACATTGTCAGAAAGCTCGCTTGGAAGCTTGGTGTTAGGAAGCTCGCCTGAGGAAGGCCCAATAGAGTGCCGAAACGTCGCGAAGAAGCTCACACCAATTTTATAAAATGCTCACCACACCTAAATCCTCAACCTAAGGCCCGAAATTGCCCTTGCTCATCCAGTGGGTGGTGCTTTTGTGTTTTTTTAATTTTTTGGGACACTGTGGGGGCGAGGCGGCCAGTTGGTGTATGGCCCGTGCACGACCTGCATGTTGCTCTGGCATAATTGCTGTGTCCTCATACTTACCTCACCTAACCCTAGCCAGTGCCTGCTCCTCTGGACCTCGTTCCTACCTGTAACAAAGAATTGGAAAATAAATAGATGCTCTATGCCGAATGATGGCCAAGTGCAAAATCGCACATTACGTATCAACGGTTGTTGGTGGAAGCTCAGTATGGGGAAGCTCGTGTGGAAGCTCATTAGGGGGAAGCTCACATGGAAGCACATTGTCAGAAAGCTCGCTTGGAAGCTTGGTGTTAGGAAGCTCGCCTGAGGAAGGCCCAATAGAGTGCCGAAACGTCGCGAAGAAGCTCACACCAATTTTATAAAATGCTCACCACACCTAAATCCTCAACCTAAGGCCCGAAATTGCCCTTGCTCATCCAGTGGGTGGTGCTTTTGTGTTTTTTTAATTTTTTGGGACACTGTGGGGGCGAGGCGGCCAGTTGGTGTATGGCCCGTGCACGACCTGCATGTTGCTCTGGCATAATTGCTGTGTCCTCATACTTACCTCACCTAACCCTAGCCAGTGCCTGCTCCTCTGGACCTCGTTCCTACCTGTAACAAAGAATTGGAAAATAAATAGATGCTCTATGCCGAATGATGGCCAAGTGCAAAATCGCACATTACGTATCAACGGTTGTTGGTGGAAGCTCAGTATGGGGAAGCTCGTGTGGAAGCTCATTAGGGGGAAGCTCACATGGAAGCACATTGTCAGAAAGCTCGCTTGGAAGCTTGGTGTTAGGAAGCTCGCCTGAGGAAGGCCCAATAGAGTGCCGAAACGTCGCGAAGAAGCTCACACCAATTTTATAAAATGCTCACCACACCTAAATCCTCAACCTAAGGCCCGAAATTGCCCTTGCTCATCCAGTGGGTGGTGCTTTTGTGTTTTTTTAATTTTTTGGGACACTGTGGGGGCGAGGCGGCCAGTTGGTGTATGGCCCGTGCACGACCTGCATGTTGCTCTGGCATAATTGCTGTGTCCTCATACTTACCTCACCTAACCCTAGCCAGTGCCTGCTCCTCTGGACCTCGTTCCTACCTGTAACAAAGAATTGGAAAATAAATAGATGCTCTATGCCGAATGATGGCCAAGTGCAAAATCGCACATTACGTATCAACGGTTGTTGGTGGAAGCTCAGTATGGGGAAGCTCGTGTGGAAGCTCATTAGGGGGAAGCTCACATGGAAGCACATTGTCAGAAAGCTCGCTTGGAAGCTTGGTGTTAGGAAGCTCGCCTGAGGAAGGCCCAATAGAGTGCCGAAACGTCGCGAAGAAGCTCACACCAATTTTATAAAATGCTCACCACACCTAAATCCTCAACCTAAGGCCCGAAATTGCCCTTGCTCATCCAGTGGGTGGTGCTTTTGTGTTTTTTTAATTTTTTGGGACACTGTGGGGGCGAGGCGGCCAGTTGGTGTATGGCCCGTGCACGACCTGCATGTTGCTCTGGCATAATTGCTGTGTCCTCATACTTACCTCACCTAACCCTAGCCAGTGCCTGCTCCTCTGGACCTCGTTCCTACCTGTAACAAAGAATTGGAAAATAAATAGATGCTCTATGCCGAATGATGGCCAAGTGCAAAATCGCACATTACGTATCAACGGTTGTTGGTGGAAGCTCAGTATGGGGAAGCTCGTGTGGAAGCTCATTAGGGGGAAGCTCACATGGAAGCACATTGTCAGAAAGCTCGCTTGGAAGCTTGGTGTTAGGAAGCTCGCCTGAGGAAGGCCCAATAGAGTGCCGAAACGTCGCGAAGAAGCTCACACCAATTTTATAAAATGCTCACCACACCTAAATCCTCAACCTAAGGCCCGAAATTGCCCTTGCTCATCCAGTGGGTGGTGCTTTTGTGTTTTTTTAATTTTTTGGGACACTGTGGGGGCGAGGCGGCCAGTTGGTGTATGGCCCGTGCACGACCTGCATGTTGCTCTGGCATAATTGCTGTGTCCTCATACTTACCTCACCTAACCCTAGCCAGTGCCTGCTCCTCTGGACCTCGTTCCTACCTGTAACAAAGAATTGGAAAATAAATAGATGCTCTATGCCGAATGATGGCCAAGTGCAAAATCGCACATTACGTATCAACGGTTGTTGGTGGAAGCTCAGTATGGGGAAGCTCGTGTGGAAGCTCATTAGGGGGAAGCTCACATGGAAGCACATTGTCAGAAAGCTCGCTTGGAAGCTTGGTGTTAGGAAGCTCGCCTGAGGAAGGCCCAATAGAGTGCCGAAACGTCGCGAAGAAGCTCACACCAATTTTATAAAATGCTCACCACACCTAAATCCTCAACCTAAGGCCCGAAATTGCCCTTGCTCATCCAGTGGGTGGTGCTTTTGTGTTTTTTTAATTTTTTGGGACACTGTGGGGGCGAGGCGGCCAGTTGGTGTATGGCCCGTGCACGACCTGCATGTTGCTCTGGCATAATTGCTGTGTCCTCATACTTACCTCACCTAACCCTAGCCAGTGCCTGCTCCTCTGGACCTCGTTCCTACCTGTAACAAAGAATTGGAAAATAAATAGATGCTCTATGCCGAATGATGGCCAAGTGCAAAATCGCACATTACGTATCAACGGTTGTTGGTGGAAGCTCAGTATGGGGAAGCTCGTGTGGAAGCTCATTAGGGGGAAGCTCACATGGAAGCACATTGTCAGAAAGCTCGCTTGGAAGCTTGGTGTTAGGAAGCTCGCCTGAGGAAGGCCCAATAGAGTGCCGAAACGTCGCGAAGAAGCTCACACCAATTTTATAAAATGCTCACCACACCTAAATCCTCAACCTAAGGCCCGAAATTGCCCTTGCTCATCCAGTGGGTGGTGCTTTTGTGTTTTTTTAATTTTTTGGGACACTGTGGGGGCGAGGCGGCCAGTTGGTGTATGGCCCGTGCACGACCTGCATGTTGCTCTGGCATAATTGCTGTGTCCTCATACTTACCTCACCTAACCCTAGCCAGTGCCTGCTCCTCTGGACCTCGTTCCTACCTGTAACAAAGAATTGGAAAATAAATAGATGCTCTATGCCGAATGATGGCCAAGTGCAAAATCGCACATTACGTATCAACGGTTGTTGGTGGAAGCTCAGTATGGGGAAGCTCGTGTGGAAGCTCATTAGGGGGAAGCTCACATGGAAGCACATTGTCAGAAAGCTCGCTTGGAAGCTTGGTGTTAGGAAGCTCGCCTGAGGAAGGCCCAATAGAGTGCCGAAACGTCGCGAAGAAGCTCACACCAATTTTATAAAATGCTCACCACACCTAAATCCTCAACCTAAGGCCCGAAATTGCCCTTGCTCATCCAGTGGGTGGTGCTTTTGTGTTTTTTTAATTTTTTGGGACACTGTGGGGGCGAGGCGGCCAGTTGGTGTATGGCCCGTGCACGACCTGCATGTTGCTCTGGCATAATTGCTGTGTCCTCATACTTACCTCACCTAACCCTAGCCAGTGCCTGCTCCTCTGGACCTCGTTCCTACCTGTAACAAAGAATTGGAAAATAAATAGATGCTCTATGCCGAATGATGGCCAAGTGCAAAATCGCACATTACGTATCAACGGTTGTTGGTGGAAGCTCAGTATGGGGAAGCTCGTGTGGAAGCTCATTAGGGGGAAGCTCACATGGAAGCACATTGTCAGAAAGCTCGCTTGGAAGCTTGGTGTTAGGAAGCTCGCCTGAGGAAGGCCCAATAGAGTGCCGAAACGTCGCGAAGAAGCTCACACCAATTTTATAAAATGCTCACCACACCTAAATCCTCAACCTAAGGCCCGAAATTGCCCTTGCTCATCCAGTGGGTGGTGCTTTTGTGTTTTTTTAATTTTTTGGGACACTGTGGGGGCGAGGCGGCCAGTTGGTGTATGGCCCGTGCACGACCTGCATGTTGCTCTGGCATAATTGCTGTGTCCTCATACTTACCTCACCTAACCCTAGCCAGTGCCTGCTCCTCTGGACCTCGTTCCTACCTGTAACAAAGAATTGGAAAATAAATAGATGCTCTATGCCGAATGATGGCCAAGTGCAAAATCGCACATTACGTATCAACGGTTGTTGGTGGAAGCTCAGTATGGGGAAGCTCGTGTGGAAGCTCATTAGGGGGAAGCTCACATGGAAGCACATTGTCAGAAAGCTCGCTTGGAAGCTTGGTGTTAGGAAGCTCGCCTGAGGAAGGCCCAATAGAGTGCCGAAACGTCGCGAAGAAGCTCACACCAATTTTATAAAATGCTCACCACACCTAAATCCTCAACCTAAGGCCCGAAATTGCCCTTGCTCATCCAGTGGGTGGTGCTTTTGTGTTTTTTTAATTTTTTGGGACACTGTGGGGGCGAGGCGGCCAGTTGGTGTATGGCCCGTGCACGACCTGCATGTTGCTCTGGCATAATTGCTGTGTCCTCATACTTACCTCACCTAACCCTAGCCAGTGCCTGCTCCTCTGGACCTCGTTCCTACCTGTAACAAAGAATTGGAAAATAAATAGATGCTCTATGCCGAATGATGGCCAAGTGCAAAATCGCACATTACGTATCAACGGTTGTTGGTGGAAGCTCAGTATGGGGAAGCTCGTGTGGAAGCTCATTAGGGGGAAGCTCACATGGAAGCACATTGTCAGAAAGCTCGCTTGGAAGCTTGGTGTTAGGAAGCTCGCCTGAGGAAGGCCCAATAGAGTGCCGAAACGTCGCGAAGAAGCTCACACCAATTTTATAAAATGCTCACCACACCTAAATCCTCAACCTAAGGCCCGAAATTGCCCTTGCTCATCCAGTGGGTGGTGCTTTTGTGTTTTTTTAATTTTTTGGGACACTGTGGGGGCGAGGCGGCCAGTTGGTGTATGGCCCGTGCACGACCTGCATGTTGCTCTGGCATAATTGCTGTGTCCTCATACTTACCTCACCTAACCCTAGCCAGTGCCTGCTCCTCTGGACCTCGTTCCTACCTGTAACAAAGAATTGGAAAATAAATAGATGCTCTATGCCGAATGATGGCCAAGTGCAAAATCGCACATTACGTATCAACGGTTGTTGGTGGAAGCTCAGTATGGGGAAGCTCGTGTGGAAGCTCATTAGGGGGAAGCTCACATGGAAGCACATTGTCAGAAAGCTCGCTTGGAAGCTTGGTGTTAGGAAGCTCGCCTGAGGAAGGCCCAATAGAGTGCCGAAACGTCGCGAAGAAGCTCACACCAATTTTATAAAATGCTCACCACACCTAAATCCTCAACCTAAGGCCCGAAATTGCCCTTGCTCATCCAGTGGGTGGTGCTTTTGTGTTTTTTTAATTTTTTGGGACACTGTGGGGGCGAGGCGGCCAGTTGGTGTATGGCCCGTGCACGACCTGCATGTTGCTCTGGCATAATTGCTGTGTCCTCATACTTACCTCACCTAACCCTAGCCAGTGCCTGCTCCTCTGGACCTCGTTCCTACCTGTAACAAAGAATTGGAAAATAAATAGATGCTCTATGCCGAATGATGGCCAAGTGCAAAATCGCACATTACGTATCAACGGTTGTTGGTGGAAGCTCAGTATGGGGAAGCTCGTGTGGAAGCTCATTAGGGGGAAGCTCACATGGAAGCACATTGTCAGAAAGCTCGCTTGGAAGCTTGGTGTTAGGAAGCTCGCCTGAGGAAGGCCCAATAGAGTGCCGAAACGTCGCGAAGAAGCTCACACCAATTTTATAAAATGCTCACCACACCTAAATCCTCAACCTAAGGCCCGAAATTGCCCTTGCTCATCCAGTGGGTGGTGCTTTTGTGTTTTTTTAATTTTTTGGGACACTGTGGGGGCGAGGCGGCCAGTTGGTGTATGGCCCGTGCACGACCTGCATGTTGCTCTGGCATAATTGCTGTGTCCTCATACTTACCTCACCTAACCCTAGCCAGTGCCTGCTCCTCTGGACCTCGTTCCTACCTGTAACAAAGAATTGGAAAATAAATAGATGCTCTATGCCGAATGATGGCCAAGTGCAAAATCGCACATTACGTATCAACGGTTGTTGGTGGAAGCTCAGTATGGGGAAGCTCGTGTGGAAGCTCATTAGGGGGAAGCTCACATGGAAGCACATTGTCAGAAAGCTCGCTTGGAAGCTTGGTGTTAGGAAGCTCGCCTGAGGAAGGCCCAATAGAGTGCCGAAACGTCGCGAAGAAGCTCACACCAATTTTATAAAATGCTCACCACACCTAAATCCTCAACCTAAGGCCCGAAATTGCCCTTGCTCATCCAGTGGGTGGTGCTTTTGTGTTTTTTTAATTTTTTGGGACACTGTGGGGGCGAGGCGGCCAGTTGGTGTATGGCCCGTGCACGACCTGCATGTTGCTCTGGCATAATTGCTGTGTCCTCATACTTACCTCACCTAACCCTAGCCAGTGCCTGCTCCTCTGGACCTCGTTCCTACCTGTAACAAAGAATTGGAAAATAAATAGATGCTCTATGCCGAATGATGGCCAAGTGCAAAATCGCACATTACGTATCAACGGTTGTTGGTGGAAGCTCAGTATGGGGAAGCTCGTGTGGAAGCTCATTAGGGGGAAGCTCACATGGAAGCACATTGTCAGAAAGCTCGCTTGGAAGCTTGGTGTTAGGAAGCTCGCCTGAGGAAGGCCCAATAGAGTGCCGAAACGTCGCGAAGAAGCTCACACCAATTTTATAAAATGCTCACCACACCTAAATCCTCAACCTAAGGCCCGAAATTGCCCTTGCTCATCCAGTGGGTGGTGCTTTTGTGTTTTTTTAATTTTTTGGGACACTGTGGGGGCGAGGCGGCCAGTTGGTGTATGGCCCGTGCACGACCTGCATGTTGCTCTGGCATAATTGCTGTGTCCTCATACTTACCTCACCTAACCCTAGCCAGTGCCTGCTCCTCTGGACCTCGTTCCTACCTGTAACAAAGAATTGGAAAATAAATAGATGCTCTATGCCGAATGATGGCCAAGTGCAAAATCGCACATTACGTATCAACGGTTGTTGGTGGAAGCTCAGTATGGGGAAGCTCGTGTGGAAGCTCATTAGGGGGAAGCTCACATGGAAGCACATTGTCAGAAAGCTCGCTTGGAAGCTTGGTGTTAGGAAGCTCGCCTGAGGAAGGCCCAATAGAGTGCCGAAACGTCGCGAAGAAGCTCACACCAATTTTATAAAATGCTCACCACACCTAAATCCTCAACCTAAGGCCCGAAATTGCCCTTGCTCATCCAGTGGGTGGTGCTTTTGTGTTTTTTTAATTTTTTGGGACACTGTGGGGGCGAGGCGGCCAGTTGGTGTATGGCCCGTGCACGACCTGCATGTTGCTCTGGCATAATTGCTGTGTCCTCATACTTACCTCACCTAACCCTAGCCAGTGCCTGCTCCTCTGGACCTCGTTCCTACCTGTAACAAAGAATTGGAAAATAAATAGATGCTCTATGCCGAATGATGGCCAAGTGCAAAATCGCACATTACGTATCAACGGTTGTTGGTGGAAGCTCAGTATGGGGAAGCTCGTGTGGAAGCTCATTAGGGGGAAGCTCACATGGAAGCACATTGTCAGAAAGCTCGCTTGGAAGCTTGGTGTTAGGAAGCTCGCCTGAGGAAGGCCCAATAGAGTGCCGAAACGTCGCGAAGAAGCTCACACCAATTTTATAAAATGCTCACCACACCTAAATCCTCAACCTAAGGCCCGAAATTGCCCTTGCTCATCCAGTGGGTGGTGCTTTTGTGTTTTTTTAATTTTTTGGGACACTGTGGGGGCGAGGCGGCCAGTTGGTGTATGGCCCGTGCACGACCTGCATGTTGCTCTGGCATAATTGCTGTGTCCTCATACTTACCTCACCTAACCCTAGCCAGTGCCTGCTCCTCTGGACCTCGTTCCTACCTGTAACAAAGAATTGGAAAATAAATAGATGCTCTATGCCGAATGATGGCCAAGTGCAAAATCGCACATTACGTATCAACGGTTGTTGGTGGAAGCTCAGTATGGGGAAGCTCGTGTGGAAGCTCATTAGGGGGAAGCTCACATGGAAGCACATTGTCAGAAAGCTCGCTTGGAAGCTTGGTGTTAGGAAGCTCGCCTGAGGAAGGCCCAATAGAGTGCCGAAACGTCGCGAAGAAGCTCACACCAATTTTATAAAATGCTCACCACACCTAAATCCTCAACCTAAGGCCCGAAATTGCCCTTGCTCATCCAGTGGGTGGTGCTTTTGTGTTTTTTTAATTTTTTGGGACACTGTGGGGGCGAGGCGGCCAGTTGGTGTATGGCCCGTGCACGACCTGCATGTTGCTCTGGCATAATTGCTGTGTCCTCATACTTACCTCACCTAACCCTAGCCAGTGCCTGCTCCTCTGGACCTCGTTCCTACCTGTAACAAAGAATTGGAAAATAAATAGATGCTCTATGCCGAATGATGGCCAAGTGCAAAATCGCACATTACGTATCAACGGTTGTTGGTGGAAGCTCAGTATGGGGAAGCTCGTGTGGAAGCTCATTAGGGGGAAGCTCACATGGAAGCACATTGTCAGAAAGCTCGCTTGGAAGCTTGGTGTTAGGAAGCTCGCCTGAGGAAGGCCCAATAGAGTGCCGAAACGTCGCGAAGAAGCTCACACCAATTTTATAAAATGCTCACCACACCTAAATCCTCAACCTAAGGCCCGAAATTGCCCTTGCTCATCCAGTGGGTGGTGCTTTTGTGTTTTTTTAATTTTTTGGGACACTGTGGGGGCGAGGCGGCCAGTTGGTGTATGGCCCGTGCACGACCTGCATGTTGCTCTGGCATAATTGCTGTGTCCTCATACTTACCTCACCTAACCCTAGCCAGTGCCTGCTCCTCTGGACCTCGTTCCTACCTGTAACAAAGAATTGGAAAATAAATAGATGCTCTATGCCGAATGATGGCCAAGTGCAAAATCGCACATTACGTATCAACGGTTGTTGGTGGAAGCTCAGTATGGGGAAGCTCGTGTGGAAGCTCATTAGGGGGAAGCTCACATGGAAGCACATTGTCAGAAAGCTCGCTTGGAAGCTTGGTGTTAGGAAGCTCGCCTGAGGAAGGCCCAATAGAGTGCCGAAACGTCGCGAAGAAGCTCACACCAATTTTATAAAATGCTCACCACACCTAAATCCTCAACCTAAGGCCCGAAATTGCCCTTGCTCATCCAGTGGGTGGTGCTTTTGTGTTTTTTTAATTTTTTGGGACACTGTGGGGGCGAGGCGGCCAGTTGGTGTATGGCCCGTGCACGACCTGCATGTTGCTCTGGCATAATTGCTGTGTCCTCATACTTACCTCACCTAACCCTAGCCAGTGCCTGCTCCTCTGGACCTCGTTCCTACCTGTAACAAAGAATTGGAAAATAAATAGATGCTCTATGCCGAATGATGGCCAAGTGCAAAATCGCACATTACGTATCAACGGTTGTTGGTGGAAGCTCAGTATGGGGAAGCTCGTGTGGAAGCTCATTAGGGGGAAGCTCACATGGAAGCACATTGTCAGAAAGCTCGCTTGGAAGCTTGGTGTTAGGAAGCTCGCCTGAGGAAGGCCCAATAGAGTGCCGAAACGTCGCGAAGAAGCTCACACCAATTTTATAAAATGCTCACCACACCTAAATCCTCAACCTAAGGCCCGAAATTGCCCTTGCTCATCCAGTGGGTGGTGCTTTTGTGTTTTTTTAATTTTTTGGGACACTGTGGGGGCGAGGCGGCCAGTTGGTGTATGGCCCGTGCACGACCTGCATGTTGCTCTGGCATAATTGCTGTGTCCTCATACTTACCTCACCTAACCCTAGCCAGTGCCTGCTCCTCTGGACCTCGTTCCTACCTGTAACAAAGAATTGGAAAATAAATAGATGCTCTATGCCGAATGATGGCCAAGTGCAAAATCGCACATTACGTATCAACGGTTGTTGGTGGAAGCTCAGTATGGGGAAGCTCGTGTGGAAGCTCATTAGGGGGAAGCTCACATGGAAGCACATTGTCAGAAAGCTCGCTTGGAAGCTTGGTGTTAGGAAGCTCGCCTGAGGAAGGCCCAATAGAGTGCCGAAACGTCGCGAAGAAGCTCACACCAATTTTATAAAATGCTCACCACACCTAAATCCTCAACCTAAGGCCCGAAATTGCCCTTGCTCATCCAGTGGGTGGTGCTTTTGTGTTTTTTTAATTTTTTGGGACACTGTGGGGGCGAGGCGGCCAGTTGGTGTATGGCCCGTGCACGACCTGCATGTTGCTCTGGCATAATTGCTGTGTCCTCATACTTACCTCACCTAACCCTAGCCAGTGCCTGCTCCTCTGGACCTCGTTCCTACCTGTAACAAAGAATTGGAAAATAAATAGATGCTCTATGCCGAATGATGGCCAAGTGCAAAATCGCACATTACGTATCAACGGTTGTTGGTGGAAGCTCAGTATGGGGAAGCTCGTGTGGAAGCTCATTAGGGGGAAGCTCACATGGAAGCACATTGTCAGAAAGCTCGCTTGGAAGCTTGGTGTTAGGAAGCTCGCCTGAGGAAGGCCCAATAGAGTGCCGAAACGTCGCGAAGAAGCTCACACCAATTTTATAAAATGCTCACCACACCTAAATCCTCAACCTAAGGCCCGAAATTGCCCTTGCTCATCCAGTGGGTGGTGCTTTTGTGTTTTTTTAATTTTTTGGGACACTGTGGGGGCGAGGCGGCCAGTTGGTGTATGGCCCGTGCACGACCTGCATGTTGCTCTGGCATAATTGCTGTGTCCTCATACTTACCTCACCTAACCCTAGCCAGTGCCTGCTCCTCTGGACCTCGTTCCTACCTGTAACAAAGAATTGGAAAATAAATAGATGCTCTATGCCGAATGATGGCCAAGTGCAAAATCGCACATTACGTATCAACGGTTGTTGGTGGAAGCTCAGTATGGGGAAGCTCGTGTGGAAGCTCATTAGGGGGAAGCTCACATGGAAGCACATTGTCAGAAAGCTCGCTTGGAAGCTTGGTGTTAGGAAGCTCGCCTGAGGAAGGCCCAATAGAGTGCCGAAACGTCGCGAAGAAGCTCACACCAATTTTATAAAATGCTCACCACACCTAAATCCTCAACCTAAGGCCCGAAATTGCCCTTGCTCATCCAGTGGGTGGTGCTTTTGTGTTTTTTTAATTTTTTGGGACACTGTGGGGGCGAGGCGGCCAGTTGGTGTATGGCCCGTGCACGACCTGCATGTTGCTCTGGCATAATTGCTGTGTCCTCATACTTACCTCACCTAACCCTAACCCTAACCCTAACCCTGCTTCAGATGCGTTTATTAGGTTTGATCAAAACTCTACAGTAGGATATGACTCCAAGAGCAAGACTGAAAAGCCCTACCCTAAGATTTAAGTAGAGAACAAAATGTCAAACTCTGAAGATACCCAAATGATAGATGACCTGCTATGAACAGAACATAAAAGCAAATGTTTAGAGTGACAACAAAAACGAGAAACCAATAAAACCTAACATGCAGTTTATGTACCTGGTCAATGGACTCCAGCAGGTAGAGGTGTTGCTCTTTACACAAGTTAGATTTTACCAAGAGCTGTCACTTATGCTGAGCAAACAAACTGTACTTAAACATACAATATAAATGTCACTACAAGTTAGCTTCAGGTGATCTAACGGAGGCTTTTAGATGAAGATTATAAAGTGATGCAAGTAATGAGAAACAAAAGCACAGAAATGTACTCATTGCAGAGTTCCATTGTAATAGACAGCACATAGAATAGCTTGACCAGTGGAAAAGCAATAAATGATTTTTGGCAAGCCCTTATGATGATAACATTACTATAAGCTTATCCTCCAAATATACCCATCTGCAAAAGAGCATGAAAGTTCAATACAACACACTACTTTGTGTGAACACACCAAGGTGGATATTTGTGAGTAGTTTTCAAGCTGTTTTTAAGCAGAAAACACCATTCAGCAAACAACAGTCTTAAGTGTCAATCAAGTCGTGCTTTAAACTGCACCTGCAGCTCAAATCAGATGCTTTAGAGAACCAATTGAAAACGCTCATGTTACATCCGGAGGGGTCCTAGGGTGAGTGGATATCTGGAGCGTAGCCCCGAGACACCCACATAGTGTGTTTGAACATACATTTTACGTCTAAAAACGTGTGGAAAAGGCAAGCCGTGTCACTTTCTCTTTTTCAAAGCGCCCAAGACCTTCGCCCGTCATGGCATCTGCCATTGCAAAACAACCATGAGCCACATTCTCTGTAAAGATGCAAAGGTTCCGGCAAAGGATGAATGATCAGACCTGCAAAAATACCCTCAGATTTACCAGGCCTCAAGAAACATTTTCTCCAGCAAAGTGCAGATTTACTGCACAGCTACAACCACCTGACAAGCATTTACATACCCCCGTCTTCACAGCGTTTCTTACATTTTGACCACAGGAAAATTGCTACTAAATAATGTTTATTAAAACAAGTGGCATAAACTTAAGCGCTTTAACTAATGAGAAACAAGGTGCAGAAACTCACCCTCTGGGAGATCCATTGTAGTAGACAGACACAAGGTCAGTGATCATTAAAGAGCTCCTCTATGTCTAGTGAACACAAGTAGTATTCAGCACTCAGATATTCTACTTCACTGTTGGGTGTTGTCGAAATGGACCAAAGTTCACCTGGATCTGGAGTCCTCATACTAAACGAGTAAAAAAACTAGGTGCCATGAGTTTAGCTAAAGATCTGCATCTATACATGTGAGAGGTCACTGACACGAGCAAACCTTGTAGAAATGGTGAGAGTGAAGCAAAGAGAATCTTCCTAAATTGTTGGTTGGTAAAAACTTGTGAAGATACAGGATTCAACCCTAAAAAATAAATGTCTGGCAACCAATCACAGTCTTCTAGATATTACAGAAACAAGTACAAGGCTAAACACAATTGAATAGGATCCAGAAGTAAAACCAAAGCAGCTACTCAATTCTAATCAAATAAAATGCAGTTAGGGCTGCAGAAGTATAACTACATCCAAGACGACCATTGTGTGCACATGAAGGGCCAACTGAACTACAGTGCACAGAAGACCTGTGACTTGCACTCCAAATAAAGGTTTAACACAAAGACTTACAAATGTAGCTTTTATTGCTAAGTCATGTTTTTAAATGGGTTTTTGCAAACATTATTCACATTATGTTCTAAAGAGAAAAAAGTTCAAGATATTAAAAAAGAAATTCAAAAGTCTCCCATTTGGATGAGGAGAGGGACACTGACCAGCAAAGAAAAATCTAACAACTTACTGACTTAAATGCATAAAAAAATACGCACAGCATGTAACAATGTTTTCCCTTGACGCACGCACGCACGCACGCACGCACGCACGCACGCACGCACGCACGCACGCACGCACGCACGCACGCACGCACGCACGCACGCACAGCAGGTCAACCGCGGAACCTTGAGCCGAAGCCGCCATTGACCGTCATCTCATTAACAAATCAAATAACAAAATAAATTCGAGAACGGTACTACAGCTTTAAATACCGTCCTAAACCCTCCTTCTGCCTTCGTAACCAATCATTACACCCAATGAGCTTTCAGTATCACTATCGCGCGTCATCACGCCAGCTTGTAACCCAAGTGTTGTTAGAACAGGTGTTTAAACGTTAGCCTCAAGATACACGCTGCAAGCAATTAAATGATCATTTTTTACTTAAAGAGATGTGAAAACGACTGATAATGTGGGTTATGGAGAATATTACGATGCACTTAGGGATTTACGATTACTCCAGAGCACTCGTAGATCTGCGATGATTTTCAAGTGTTACTTAAGTTACGATCCTTTTGGGAAACAGACCGTAATATTAAGATCACTCGTACGATCAATTTAGGCTTACGCTGGTTTGTGGAAACGCAGACCAGAACGCTTTTGTCATATATATATATATATATATATATATATATATATAGCGTCTTTGCGTAATTCAGCCTGAAGGGGGCGCTCGACTGTTGATTGACATACTCGAAAATCAAGTTGAATGAAATCTTACAATACACATAACGTGTCGAAATAGGTCGGTAATAAACTAGTTCTTTCGGGTCGATTTAGTTTTTTTTACAAGAGCCCTTCTAACGGCCACCTGATATGTCCTAGTGTCAGAGGATGAGTTATTATGGTAAGCAGTGGATCTATAATTTCTGGGAGCATCTTTCAGTAGATTTGTAGGTATAGGTTCTAGCATGTTGTTGATTTAGACGATCTAATGATTTTCGACAGTTCACCGTGATCTAAAGAACATAACTGCAATTGCTCCTTAATGTAGCCTCTGGTTGCGTCTTTAAATATGGCCATGTCTTTAAAACGGAGCTCCGTCTAGCGGAAAAAAACGCTAACAACGCGAAGCAAAAGAACAAGAAGCCACGTGCTTTTGTACTATTTTCAAAGTCTTATTTCCTTTAGCAGGTACAGATTGACAAATTCAGCATTTATCCACTGGCATAAAATTGGTTTGACGTTGGACGTTCAAGAGTCTGAATTTAGGGAACGTCTCGAAAGTTACACAGGCTACACATTAATATACACTTTCATTAATACAGTTAATACAAGTTTGTAACTTAAAAAGCATTTAAAGGTAATGACTTTCATTCACAAAACCAGCTGTAATTTTAGATTTTTATAGTTATTACAATAAACTGTCAATTGGTAAATATTACATTTACATTTATTCATTTGGCAGATGCTTTTATCCAAAGCGACTTACAAGTAGTTTTTTTTTTTTACAGTGACACATTACTGCAGAGCAATCAGGGGTAAGGTGTCTTGCTCAAGGGCACTTCAGTCATGACCTGCTGGCCCTGAGATTAGACCTGGCAACCTTCTGATCACAAGCCCAACACTCTAACCACCTGGCCACAGCTGACAAATATTGCTGTGTATTTCATTTTCTTTACTAAATTGTTCTGTCAGTTTAATGTCTTTCAGTTTTTATTCATTAAAATGTGTCAATTGATTTATTATTTTTTATTTCTTATAGTTTGCATTTATGTTTATCTAAATGTAACTATGACAAGGGTTTCCACAAAAGTTTGCTTGGGGCCCAACACGTCTAGGATCAGCACTCCCTAAATATTTTTAAGTCATGTCTGAATATGTTGTATCTTCATGTAATTTCCTTCTCTAGTACACGTATTTAACTCATGATTGACAATGAAATAAGCCTTTAAGCATTAGCATGTGTAGTCTAGACTCTTCTTTATTCATCACATGGATATTTTAACTTTGAGCATGTCTTTTATTTTATTTGCTATATTACATTATTGTTATAATAATTATATTATACATTTTATGCTAAACTTGCTATTAAATTTTTTCCTGTTTCATATCATTTCCTGTTTTTGGTCTGTTTCCATGTAGGTTGGAAAGTCATGTGTGGTTTAATTTGATAGCTGTCATCAATCAATGTATTTGGCTAAGCAAAGGCCTTTTTGGATGAAATGTTATTTCTGATTCACATATTGAAATGGTTCAGGTATATGTTGTTTTAATCAATTTAGTTACTTTTATATTTTAAAATCTATTTTCTTACAATTATGGCTAATCTATCACAAATACATTTTGTCTTGATTTATATTTTTACTTTAAGGCTGCTTTGCTATAATGTAAAATCGTGAAAAGTCCTATAAAAATACATTTGAATCAGATACATTCAGTCATATCATACTACAAATCTGAATAATCTGTTATGTGTCTACGAATAAAGATCAGAGTATGCAAGTCTGAAATTCTATAGAAAATATATTACACCAGAAACATTCAATTTATGTAAATTATATGCATAAACATTTGATAAACGCTTTTCTCATAAGCAACATACTGTAAATTAAGGCTCCTATACAGAATTTATTTGTAGCAGGAAGGTTATGTGGTTATTTGTTACTTACCTATGCGTGTATAGATACTTTTGAATAGCTGTAAGTGTTTCTGTGTTTTATTACCGTGTCTATACAGGACGCAACATGACAAAAGACAATAGAATCCATTAGAACCGATTATAATTTTACATTTGTCCACATTGGACACGACGAACCCATTAGAAAAAGGCATTTGACGTGTCATGTCGCGCTGCTAACTTACGGTGTAGACATGGGTTTGGAGGTAGACAGGTCTTAAGACTAATCCTAGACTAAAATAAATGTAAGAGCGGACTAAATTAAAAATTGTTAGCAGTGGCATACAGTATCTTAAAAAAACACAAAAACCATGATTTTGTCTCAAAATGCACACAAAATTTTTTTTATTTGTTTTTTGTATGCTTCTTGTTTACTGCCCCTGATTAATTTTACATTAAGTTCAGTGGAACCAAATTACAACGAAAATGTTCAGGACTATTGCAATCTGTGCAGCAATGTTTCTGTGGTCTAAAGGAGCACTAAAACAATGAGCAGACCTATAGTACAGTACAGTTCTGCTATTGCAAAAGAAACACACTTTAAACTGAGCCAGTGTTGGGTCTGACTACTGTTTATTTATAATCATAAATGTCATAACTAGAGCACAATAACTATCATCCCAACCCCCTTCACCCTCACTCCCCACCTCCACAGCAAAACTAAACAGTCAGCAATATAAAAGCCTATCAGAGACAGAAAATCTGTGATGAATGAAAACTGTCTATGATTGACTCTCTCCTGGAGCCAACATAAAACCTTCTGTATAACATACACAAGCATCCCAGAATCCACTAGACAAATAGATCCTTGAGGTTTTGCTGGATGGATTTACAGTTCTTCTCAGCTGGCCGTTGCCATGGAGACAGTGAGCCTTTTCTGTGAAATGACAGTTGTAATGCAGTGCTCCTTAAGGATGACATACAGGTAGATGGAGAGTGAAGCAAAAGAAGGACATGCAATGGCTGATGGACGAGTCTATGTTGTGGATGAGCCAATCAGAGAAGCCCAGTCCACTTGAAGATCTTGGTGATTGGTGAACTATTCCATTAGCGTCTTTGAATTTCAATCCATTTCCAACCCTAATCTAATAACCAGGTACACAGGAACACACTCTCACATATGTAACACATCCATCCATCCTATACAACAGATACACACATGCATATATACACACACTCCAGACTTTGTCTCTCTCGGTCTCTCTCTCAGAGCAGTAGGTGTCAGGGCACACAGTGTGTGTTAGTGCGTTCTGCATTATACTGTATGTTTGTCCAGTGTGTTTTACTGTCCCAATGTGTGTGTGTTGTATCATTGTGTGTGTGTTTGTGCGCCGAATGTCATCTTCACTCTTCCTCCTCCTCCTCTTCCTCACTGACAGGAAGGATTTCCTCATGCAGACAGGATCTGAAGTAGCTGCTCAGTGTTGCCGCCACGTGCCGTCTGCTGTTTTTGGACAAGAAGTGACCCTCATCTGGATAAATCTAAACGGAAAGTTCAAGTGAGCTTTCTTCTTATGTATGTGATAAAAAACAACTGGTCTATTGGTTCATTCCTTTTTAATTCACAATAAAACCCTGCTTTTATCCATCAAGTTTGTCTAACACTACCATTAAGGCATCCTCAATAGAAGGTCTGCTAGATTCAGCCCGGTTAGGGTTCTCACTGGTTCAAAACTAACACTGTATAAAAGCAGGAATTTCTGAATACTATTAGATCTTACTCCATAAAATAACCTTTTAGGTGTTGTGGTGGTGGTGGTGGACTTGATCTGCTGCTAGAGAGCAATGACAAAGACATACTAGATCTAACAACACAAGGTTTGTCCCTCCAGGAGCAGCTTTCACAAACCTGTTTTAAACAGATAATAACGATGTGCCTGTGCTCAGTCTGACTTTGGCCTAAGTAGTTAAAATAATAAACATTAAATCTATATTGATCCATACACCACCCAGAACAGGAAACCCATTTGGAGAAGACAGCCTTGTGTTTTTCCTGCTAGGAAGGATTTGCTTGCTGGCAACATTACCATGGGTGTAGTAGTCCTTGCAATAAGATACTATTTTTGCTAGACTTTCAGAAGCAGAGCATCAAGTTAGTTTCAGCTGTCTTGAGTCTTATCAATTATGTCAAATGTCCCATGTAAACATGATCAGTGTTCAGTGAAAATATTATTGATTGCATTGTATATTGTGGTACATTTGAGATGTAATGTTACAATTTTAAAGTATCTGAAATATTTATTTTTAAAGTTAAGTCAAATTATGTGGTTACAGTTTTGTGAAGATGAATTAACAACAATATCACCAACATTATATAAACTATGTGATTTTATGAATTTTGAATTGTAATGTACAATACTGACTATTCTGTGAATATTTATTCAATGTAAATTGTTGTTTGTTTTGTATTTGGTTTTAATAGTTCTGCCTATTTAAATATTGTCAGAACAACACACTACAGGGGTAAACAAAAAGTGAATCAACTGTTGGTGCCTTCAGTTTCCCCTGAGGGTTCCGCCCGTGTGGCGATGTGAAGAACCCCCAAGGGTTCCTCAAAGAACCTTTAATTTTGACAGTTTGGCTAGTGGAAAATCTGTTTGTAGCTGGTTTTAGTACCTGTAGAGTGTAGTTGGCTCCAACCTTCACAAGGTTCTTAATAAGCTCAGCTGTGTGCTGGAAATGAATGTTTGCTGAAGGGAAAAACATTTCATTCATTAGAAAATTCATTAGAAAATCTAAAATCAGTATGTCTTCATCGGTTGCAATACACACACACACTGATAGCACTTACCGTCTGCTGTAGCATGTAATAACATTAGATTTTGATCCCTAAAGCCTTGTGGATTCTGAAGCACACTGGAAAACTACAAATAAAACTTTGTGTTACATTTCAAATACCTCTCATTGGAGTTAAAGTTTAGAAACATAACAGAACAGACCTGATATCTGCTGTCATCCTGGAGAGGAAATCCTAGATAACGCTCAGAGAATGCAGATGCTGAGAGAGAGAGAGAGACTAATCAGTTTTACTCCATCCTCACGTTTAACTTTGTTTAACCTACCAAGGGTTACAGCAAAGACTCCACTTACCATACAAAGTCCAGTCGGTGACAGGTGACATGGCCGCCGCACAGCGAAACAAATTCTCAGTAGATTTAATGAGCTGAAGTGCGACATTTCCGCCATAGTTCTGCAGAAAGATACAATAGCAACAATAGTGATGATGCCTACATATGTGGAATGTGTTGAATATGGAGACGATATTCAAACTGCATCTTACCCGACCAAACACACCAATCCTGGATCGGTCAATGTAAGGCAGTTTCAAAAGGTAACTAAAACAGAAGCAAAAGCATATCAAAGCACTGTACACATGGTGCTAATCTCAACACAACGGTCAGTAAAAAAAGACAGAATCAATTTTCTTAAGTGCAAATCCAAACCATCCATCATTCTTACTTAACAGCAGTCAGATGATCCTGAACTTCCACAACTCCCAGACGCTTGTGCACCTCCTGTAAAACCTTCTGACCCAGGAAGCCACTCCCTCTGCCATCCAGACGGGCCACAATAACGCTGTCGGAGCTGACAAGCACAGAGTCCCAGTCATGTGAATACTGCTCATTCACCTGCTGGCCACCAGGGGCACTGTCACTGAAGCAAACAGAAAAAACAGGGCTTCATGTGTTTCATCACATTTTGTTTACAGACTAAAATTGTGTCCTGCTGCATTGATTTACATTCCAGAAAAAAATATATGTTGTTGCACTCCACACTTTTTGTAGCACATGTTGTCTTCCAGAACAAATATTATCCTGTCTCCCCAAACCAATGTCCAAATGTGACCCTGGATCACAAAACCAGTCTTAAGTGGCACGGGAACATTTTTAGTAAAAGCCAAAAATACATTGTGTGGGTCAAAATTATATATTTTTCTTTTATGCCAAAAATCATTAGGATATTGAGTAAAGATCATGTTCCATAAAGATATTTTGTAAATTTTCAACCCAAAATATATTTAAAAAAAATGTGTGAGTGGATGGCCTGCTACAGTGCCTCGGATTAACAACTTCAAAGGCGATTTTCTCAATATTGAGATTTTTTGCACCCTTTACTTCCAGAGTTTACACTCTTGTATCTCCACCAGATATTGTCCCATCTTAACAACCCATATATCAATAAAAAGCTTTAACTATTCAGCTTTCAGTTGATGTAAAAATCTCAATTTCGAAAAATGGACCCATAAAACCCAATTGTCCAGGGTCACAAATATGAAACTGACCTCAAAACTGCCATCATACAAATGTGAATATCCCTGTTAACTGTCTGATCCACGCAAGCACACACTCACACAAACACACACAAAGATCTGCTTACATCATCAGAAGAAGAGCGTAAGTACGTGACTCAGAGAAGTCAGGTGGATATGCAATCTTTAGCGGCAACTCTGAAAGAACAGTAGGTGGTTTCACAGGAAGAATATTATGTAACTGGTTAATGATCAATTGAATGCTTTTAAAGTACAAGACATGAAAACTATTTGATTCACAGAATATCAAGTACATATGAGACCAAACAAACACATACTGGATTATTATTGAAAAGAGTTGATTTGGTGTACAATATAAAAACAGTAATTCTGTACTTCACCGAAGTGGTCAGTCTGGATGCTTCTGTATTCTGTCACTTGGATTCTTTTGTATCTGAGAGCAGTTTTGAGCGCTGCGTTATTTTCCAAAATGTAATAATCTGACAAGAGATTAAAAGCATAAAATGTTTGTTTTATGATCTAGAAACAACTGAGTAAGAACACAGATGAAAAGATCAGAACTCACTGGCAGTGTTTAAGGTGTGTATGATCACAGCTGGGGCTTCTGGACCTGCAGATTAACCACATCAACCCGTGAGATTCAGCATCATTATAGAATTATAACTGGCCATTCTATTGCTGATTTTACAAACTCACAGTGCTTTCATTACAGAGTCATTACAGTAGGTTTCCCTGAAATAAAATTCATGTTATTCATATTGGACGTAAGCGGAAGTTCCGGCCCAGTGTTTACGAGTGTGGAGAAAGAAGATCGTTCAAAAGTTCTTGAATATTGAATGACAAATTATATATCTTTATGCAAGATAACTGTTTCCTTATTATTATTGTCAGTTTGTGTGCATATCAGGGATGTTAAAATGTTTTGAAATCTAGGCCATGCATAACCTTTCCAACGTGATTGCGTATTATGAAAGTAGTGGACGTGCATTGCAAAGACAGTGCAAGCCGTGCATTTATGTTTAAAACGTATAATATTCATCAGCTGGTGTCATGTAGAGCCTTTTTAAGCTGCAATGAAACTGAAATTTGGACCTTCAGCAATAGATGAATATTGAAAAATAAATGAAAAATATTTATATATATATATATATATATATTAATTCAGCAGACACTTTATTCCACAAATGAGAGAGCATTTTACATTTCGCCTTAAGAGCCAACAATAAATAGACTACACAATGTTACATTTACAAGTGAGAACAGTTTCCCCCTCGGGTTAGGTTTAAATAAATCTGCATTTCGTTATAATTTGATTGACTGGCTGAGATAGACAGTAAACTAAGAATAATGGTGTCCCTTCTACATACCTTTGCAGTGTAGTATGACATGCTGTTTGTTGGGGCTGAAAACTGCACTGAAGAACGTGCAATGAGCTTTATTCAATTCACAGGTCAGACATCGCCGTGGAAACAATCCCACTGTTGACACGCTGTTGACACAGAAAAAAGAACAAATCAGATGCCTGATTTTTTTAACAATTACATATATCAGCTGCAGTTTAAATGCGTGTTCTTTCATTTAGGATGTATAACCCTTTTAAAGTCACTCATTGATAGTTCACTCATAGAAACACGTTGAAATCACAGTTGCAGTTTTATAAATATGTCATTTATATTATTATGAGATGACATGAACTCTACACTCTCACCTGTAGAGCTGTCTGCGCCGGGGGGAGCCTTCGGTGCTCAGGAAATATCTGAATGCATACATTTAAAAAACAGAATCAAGACTTTGCAAAGCTTATTGCTGTGTTTACACATGGGGTCTCTTGGGCAGAAAATACACAATCAAAATTCTAGCTGGATCATAGAAAATAACCTAAAACATTGATGAGAAATGTCTTGTTCCCAGAAAAATAGTTGTTAAATAAAATGTTATAGAAAAACATTTGAAAGGAAATTTATTAATTTGGTGGCAAACGAAATTTGGTCATGATTTGGTTTTACTCACATGCTGTGCGCGTTCTCATCGTAAGCCAGAATCTGTGACACTTCCCAATTACCTGATGTCAGATGTCGCACTTCATTCTGATCCGCACGCACCTGAACAACCACATGACACAATAACAAGCTGGAATCTCTACATAAAGAGCATGGCAACATATAATGCTTGCAGCTCTCCAGACCAAATTAAAAACCTAAAAAGAATGCCATAAGTGTACATAATTACAGTTTTTCTCAATTGTTTACACACAAATATTGGTACTTGAGACACAGTGACCACAACAAGTAACTCATGCACCAACCCCCTGAACCAATTCTGCTAAACTACAAGCACAATTCCTGCTTTACACTCACATTGCAGATCTAAAACACACTTTTTTCAAAACACTACACACAATTCTCTGCATTTGGCACAATTTTCGGGCAGAAAAATCTCTTGTTTTCACAAGGAACACACTGCCATTCAAATATCCACACTGACTCATCACATGTGTAAACACCTGTCACAAACGCCTATACCCCTTCTCCAAGCTATAGAAGACACATGTGGCGATATAACAGCTAATGCTTTTCATGACTGGACTGAAAAACATTGCTTGTGATGTGGATGAGGTGCTGTGGTCAGACCCAAACCCAAGAGAAGATGCAGCATCGTTTTTTACTGTAACTGTATACAGTAAATTCTTCTGTTGTTTTGTATGTACACCACTTTATGTGCAACTCTGCGTTGGTTGGGATGTACACTGTAAATTGTTTTTGTTGGAAAAATACAGTTTTTCTCAATTGTTTACACACATTTTCTGAAAGCATGCCTCATATTCTCAGAACTCTACAAACAAATCAAAAAACACAAACACAATTGGCAAAACCAAAATCAGTGTTACACTTACTACAGACAGTACATAAGTGTGTTGTAAAATATTTTTTGTATATATATATATATATATATATATATATATAAAATAGATTTTATAGTCAGAACACACAAATACACAGTAACAAATATATTTTATTTTTCCAACAAAAACAATGTACAGTGTACATCCCAACCAACGCAGAGTTGCACATACAGTGGTGTACATACAAAACAACAGAAGAATTGACTGTATACAGTTACAGTAAAAAACGATGCTGCATCTTCTCTTGGGTTTGGGTCTGACCACAGCACCTCATCCACATCACAAGCAATGTTTTTCAGTCCAGTCATGAAAAGCATCAGCTGCTATATCGCCACATGCGTCTTCCATAGCTTGGAGAAGGGGTATAGGCGTTTGTGACAGGTGTTTACACATGTGATGAGTCATTGTGGATATTTGAATGGCAGTGTGTTCCTTGTGAAAACGTCTCGGTTACGTCTGTAACCTCCGTTCCCTGATGGAGGGAACGAGACGTTGTGAGAGACTGACTGGGGTTTGATCTTGAGAACCTACCTTCTCCGAGGTAATTAATTATAAAACGCCAATGGGCTTGGCGAATGGCACGCACACGCCAGTCTCCGCCCCGTACATACGGGTATAAAGGAAGATGGCGGCGGACATTCACTCACCCTTTGTACTGAGGAACCTGAGAGGGCACTCCCGTTCACTGCAGTGATTCGGTGCAGCGTTGTGGCATGAAGTCACAACGTCTCGTTCCCTCCATCAGGGAACGGAGGTTAAAGACGTAACCGAGACGTTCCCCTTCAGTCGGTCTCTCGACGTTGTGAGAGACTAACTGGGGATCAATCTTAAACGCCACAGCGCTTGCACCGATATCACGACCTCTAGCGGAGCGACCCTGACTGGGCTAGCGAGTCACAAGAGTGCTACCACGAGACGTAATCTTCCAGCCACATAGTATTGGTCATACTGAGAAGCCTCTACTGACGGCCTCAAGGACAGTGGCGTACGCTTCTAGTAGCGAGGAGCTGTCCGGAGCCGAACACTGGGGAAACACTGCTCTCCTCTTAGAAGAGTGTGTTACGGAGGCCACATCCTACCCGGAGGGGAGGTTACATGTGGAGACATTAACATGGTCTCCCCGGCGGGGAGAACAACATGCGGAAAGGTGTTAGCCCGAATAGGGGGACAATCCAGGTGGGATTACCACCGGCGGGGAGGTCACAGATTCACCAATCGGGAAATCCTGAGTGAGGAATTCAACACACGGGACGACCCAGAGGGGAGTCACTACGTATGGGGCACTAGTCTTAGTACAGGGGTCTGCCTGAGCAGGGATGACTCTACCTATAACGGACCTGGTTCTAAAAGACGGCTCCGCTCAGTCTGTTACCAAGTGCAATGCTTAGTGATGGATGGAATGCCTATACTTCGCCCGAGAGGGGAAAGTAGGGAGGCTACAATAGCGCACTAGTCTCACCTGGTGAGGGGAGAAGGCGCTTTCGCAGGCGTACGCCCAAACCAGGAGCCCAACCTAAACGTTGGCTGCGTTTAAGGGCATGTGCTGCAACTGGTTCCACGTGGAGATTGTAAAACCTCGTGAAGGAACTGGGCGTAGCCCAACCCGCAGTTCTACAATGTCTGCCAGAGAGGCGCCCTGTGCCAGTGCCCACGAGTGGAGTGGGCTCTCACTGCAAGCGGGCACGGCGATCCTGGGATAGGTACCCAGTGCCACCTCTGTCTGGAGACAGCCCCCCCCGGGTGCTGTCTCCCAGAACAGACAAAGAGCTGCTCAGAGCTTCTGAGGCTCTGTGTGCGGTCCAGACAGAGGCGCAGCGCGCGTACTGGACACAACACATAAAAAGGTTGGGTCTTCCTCTCCGGAGGGGAGCGCCTGCAGGTTCACCACCTGGTCCCGGAAGGGAGTAGTGGGAAGCTTGGGCACGTCGTCGGGACAGGATCTCAGGACCACGTGAGAATTACCGATCCCGAGTTCAAGGCACCTTTGGGACACAGAGAATGCCTGTAGGTCCCCCACCCTCTTGATGGAGGTGAGCGCCACCAAGAGTGCATCTTTCATCCAACTGAGGAAGATTGGCAATCTTAGGGGCTCACCAGGGCCGTACCAAGGCCCTGAAGGACCCATTAGGGTCCCAAGAGTGTACGGAGCGCGCCAAGGTGGATACACCCTTCTCGTGCTCCTGAGGAACCTGGTGACCCGGTAGTGCTGACGGAGATACTTACCTGTGGGTCAGCACTGATCCGATCAGGCAACTCCGCGGGTTCTCCTCCCGGGGAGAACACCAGGACAAATTGGCGCCACTTATAAGCGTATAACTGCGTAGAGGCGGGGCTCTAGCCTGTAAGACAGTCTCCCGGACCGCTAACGGGCAAGCCCTCGTCCCGTCCAGGGGCCAGGCATGGAGGTTCCAGAGGCCTGCGTTGGGGTGCCACAACGTGCCCTTCCCCTGCCACGGAAGGTCCTTCGTCAGGGGAACGGGCCAGGGGGGGCCGTCGTCAGATCTACCAGATTCGAGAGCCAGGTCTGGTTGGGCCAGTATGGCGCCACTTACCAGAACCTGATGCCCCTTTTCCCTGCCCTTGCACAGGACCTGTGCAGGGAGGCTCACTGGGGGGGGGAAGACGTACTTCCGCTTGTCCCGCGGCCAGCTGTGTGCTAGGGCATCCGTGCCGAGGGGACCCTCGGTCTGGGAACATCATAGCGGGTAATGGGTGGAGTCCGGGAAGGCAACAGGTCCACCTGTGCCTGCCGAACCGCTTCCCACATGAGCCGGGCTGCACGGGGATGGAGTCGCCACTCTCCGCGGGGAGTACACTGTCGAGAGAGCGCATCGGCTGTCTAGTTCAGGTTGCCCGGAAGAAACGTGGCCCGCAGGGATTTCACCTGCTGACTCCAAAGGAGGAGGCGTCGGGCGAGTTGTGATAACTGCGGTGAGCGTATGCCGCCTTGCGATTGATGTACGCCACGGCAGTCGTGCTGTCCAACCGGACTAGCACGTGTTTGTCCTGCATGAGGGGCTGGAGCCTCCTCAGTGCCAGAAGGACTGCCAGCAACTCTAGGCAGTTGATATGCCAACGCAGTCTAGTACCCGTCCACCGACCTGATACTGCGTGCCCACTTGCACACCGCACCCCACCCTTGCAGGGAGGCGTCTGTCGTTACCACGACACGCCTCGAAACCTGTCCGAGCGGAACCCCCGCTCGGAGAAAGGTCAAGTCTGACCAGGGTAAGAGAGTGCGAAGGCACTGAGGCGTTACCGTAATTCGCCTGGTGCCGGCGTGCCACGCCGTCCAGGGAACCCGACTCTGTAGCCAGTGCTGAAGCGACCGCATGTGCATCAACCTGAGAGGGATTACCCCCGTCGAGGACGATGTGCCCCAGGAGCCTCTGAAAGTTCTTCAGCGGCGTCGAGGGATTCTGATTGATCAACCTCAGACAGCTTAGCACTGACTGTGCACGCTCGTTGGTGAGACGTGCTGACATACGGACAGAGTCTAGTTCCATACCGAGTTAAGAGGTGCTCTGCGCAGGGCAGAGCTTGCTCTTCTCCTGGTTGACCCGGAGGCCTAGACGGTCTAGGTGCCGAAACACAAGGTCCCTGTGCGTGCACAACATCTCGCGAGTGTGCCAAGATAAGCTAGTCACCGAGATAGTTTAGCACTCGCACGCCTTGCTCCCTGACAGGAGCTAAGGCAGCCTCCACTAGTTTGGAAAAAACCCGTGGAGACAGGGCCAGACCGAATGGCAGGACCCTGTACTGATACGCCCTTCCCTCGAACGCGAACCGTAGGCACGGCCGGTGTCGGGGGAGAATAGAGACATGAAAGTACGCTTCCAGACCGCGGAGAACTCCACGGTATCACCAAGCAGCCCTGCTTGCGAGATGGGCGCATCCAGAAGGCGGGCCTTCTGGGCGCCGCTTACCTGCGCAAGACTACGCCTCAGATGCCTCTCTTGGACCACCATTGTGGACATCGACCGACCCAGTGCACGTGCCGTGGCCCTCGTCGCTCGTAGCGCGAGGTCTGTGGCAGTACGCAGCTCACTCATACGAGTTGGGTCAGACTTCCCGCCGTCCAAATCCTTCAGGACTTTCGCCTGAAAAACCTGGAGGACCGCCATGGCGTGAAGAGCGGATGCGGTTCGTCCAGCAGCACTGCAAGCCTTCGACACGAGTGTCGAAGAGAGCTTACATGCTCTGGACGGGAGTCTAGGTCAAGCCCCCCAAGTGGCAGCTGTCTGCGGGCACAAGTGGCCCACGACTGCACGCTCCACCCGGGGGACGTAGCCTCTAGCCGCCCCACCAACCAGGGAAGTCACAGCCACCGAGCCCTCCGGCCTGAAACGCGCCGAAAGGGGCGCATTCCAGGACTTGGCGAGCTCGTCATGCACCTCCGGGAAGAATGGTAACGGAGCGGGGCGTGGCTTTTGACCACGTCCCCGAAACTGCGCATCTAGCCGCGATCGTTCTGGGGAGGGTGTTGTTACACCCTGCAACCCGATGCACGCGGCTGCCCGGGAAAGCATGGCCGACATCTCAGCGTCAGTCTCCTCCGGAGCTCGACTGCCTGACGACAGGAGATCAGAGGAGTCTTCCGTATCCGATGCCAGCAGGCAACTGTCCGACGCAGCTACAGAGATAGGGTCATCATCCGTGTGCGAAGTCTTACCACTATGAGACGGCCGTCTGCCGCTCGTAGGGGACGAACCAGGTGAGCGTGAAGGGGTATAGATGGTCCGCGAGCGTGAAGCTGACGGAGCAACATCTATCGGAGTCCCTAAATCACCCCCGCCGCTCGCCAAAGCGGTCAACCTCGCCGAAACGGCAGCTGAACACGCCTGGGAAACAGACGGGGTGGTGGCAGCGCTCAAAAGAACGTAGCCACCGTGACCGCAACACCCTGATTGCTATGTCCGCACACACGGGACATACCGCATCAATGAAACCTGCCTCAGCATGCTTGCCAAGCAAGTGACACAGGAATCATGGCCGTCAGACTCCGGGATGAGTCTGTCGCACCCAAGGATACAGCTACGAGACATGCTAGTTGCTGGAGGGACTTACCTCTTAAGGTCTGTAGCCTTCTGCCGAAACGCCTAGGGGAAGTCCACCGAAAGGAGAAGTCCGCTGCTCCGCGTCATAAATCCAGCAGGTTAAAAGTTTTCTCGAAGTCGAGTATCGCGTGTAGCATCAGCAAACACACAGGTTCCGAAGAACAAAGGATGAGTGAATGACCGCCGCCATCTTCCTTTATACACGTATGTACGTGGCGGAGACTGGCGTGCGCGTGCCATTCGCCAAGCCCATTGGCGTTTTATAATTAATTATCTCGGAGAAGGTAGGTTCTCAAGATGAAAACCCAGTCAGTCTCTCACAACGTCGAGAGACCGACTGAAGGGGAACAAGAGATTTTTCTGCCCGAAAATTGTGCCAAATGCAGAGAATTGTGTGTAGTGTTTTGAAAAAGTGTGTTTTAGATCTGCAATGTGAGTGTAAAGCAGGAATTGTGCTTGTAGTTTAGCAGAATTGGTTCAGGGGGTTGGTGCATGAGTTACATGTTGTGGTCATTGTGTCTCAAGTACCAATATTTGTGTGTAAACAATCGAGAAAAACTGTAAAATATATTTGTTATCATGTATTTGTGTGTTCTGACTATAAAAACTATTATATATATATATATATATATATATATATATATATATATATATACTACAAATATTTTACAACACACTTATGTGTGTACTGTCTGTAGTAAGTGTAACACTGAACCAAATAAAGACGGAAGTCATTAGGATGAATGGAGAAGTGTTTTCCATTCATCGTAGTGTTTTATATTGAGCACATCAGTGTTCAACTGGTTCTTATAAATGTCTATTCATATGATGGTTTGTGTGTGTCATTTGAAAACAAAATACCATTTTGAGAAGAAAGAACATCGTTTTGAATGTGAAGTTTAATTTTGCAGGAGAATTGAGGGGTTTTGCCCATTGTGTTTGTGTTTTTTGATTTGTGTGTAGAGTTCTGAGAGTATGAGACATGCTTTCAGAAAATGTGTGTAAACAATCGAGAAAAACTGTAATATAAATAAGTGCTGCCAATTGATTAAAACAAATACTTCACGATTAATCGCACTTAACATTAATGTTTTTAAATATACATTTACATTCTAACAATTTAACATTGAATCTACAAATTATTGTAGAAAAAACGGATTTCCACCACATTCTGGTATTAGTAATGCAATTGACATCTCCATTAAATTGATTACTTTTTCTTTATTTTAACTTTAGTTTTAATATTCTAACTTTTAATTATACCCATTTATCATTGAAGTACAATAAAACTGCGAGCTCTCATGTCTAACATGTAAGAAATATACAGAAATTGAAGCAAGTTATCAAACACTTTACAGTCTTAAATGCTAAATTCTAAATGAAATACAGAATTAAACCTACAGAAAAAACATAGAAATTTTGTTCTTTAATTAACATTAATGACAGGTTTAAGAATGCGGCCCCTTTAAGATCTGTGCTCACAAAAATGCTAAACAAATGGGCTTTCTGGCATAATCTTGTGTGATTTGGTCATTCAAGCACGAAAGAGAACTTAATACTAATGCGCTGTCTGACAGAGATTCACTGACCCTTTTGACATGGTGTGTACCTGTGAGGTGAACATTGCTGTGTGCTGGAAGTCTCCGCGACCGCCCTGCTTCACCGGGACTGTCAGGAAGAATCGACTCCCATCCCTAGAGAAGAATGGTTCCTGGTTCTGGAGCATGTAAAATGAGATGTGTTTAGTTTACAAAGTCTTGAGATCTCCACATCTCTCTTGGCCGAAGACAATGTGTCACTAAACAAAACCCATCTCAGTAAATTATATTTCTGTAAAATTGTAAACCATATATGGTGAACTCACCTGTTTGGAGAGCCAAACATCTGAAGTTTCCTCATGCCTCTGAAACACCATCATCATCAACATTATCTATACGATATTGCTACTGTTTTGATACTGTGTGTGTGTGTCTGTGTGTGTGTGTGTGAATGCGTGTCTGTGAGCCTGTGTGTGTGTGTTTTCGTGCGTGTGTGTGTGTATGTGTGTGTGTGTGTGTGTGTATGCCTGTATGCATGTGTGTGTGTGTGTGTGTGTGTGTGTGTGTGTATGAGTGTGTGTGCGTGTGTTTGTGTATGTGTGTGTGTGTGTGTGTGTGTGCGTGCGTGCGTGCGTGCGTGCGTGCGTGCGTGCGTGTGTGTGTGTGGGTGTGTGTGTGTATGCGTGTGTGTGTGTGTGTGTGTGTGCGTGCGTGCGTGCGTGCGTGCGTGCGTGCGTGCGTGCGTGCGTGTGTGTGTTTATGCATATGTACGGGTGCGGTACCTTGATGCACGCTCCAGTAGTAGAGTCACATACAGTCAGAAAGGAGACATTCTGTGCTCGGTTTAACCAACGCACTGCTGTCTTAGTCTTACTGATCCACTTTACCATCACTACATAGTGCTCCCTGCAGAGAGACATAGACAAATAGACACAGAAAGAGACAAACACACACAGAGAAATATAGTGAGTGAGTGAGTGAGTGAGTGAGTGAGTGAGTGAGTGAGTGAGTGAGTGAGTGAGTGAGTGAGTGAGTGAGTGAGTGAGTGAGTGAGTGAGTGAGTGAGTGAGTGAGTGAGTGAGTGAGTGAGTGAGTGAGTGAGTGAGAGAGAGAGACAGAGAGAGAGAGAGAGAGAGAGAGAGAGAGAGAGAGAGAGAGAGAGAGAGAGAGAGAGAGAGAGAGAGAGAGAAAGAAAGATCTTTTCACAGGCCGAAACTGACACAAAGACACAGTCTCTCTCTCTCTCTCTCTCTCTCTCTCTCTCTCTCTCTCTCTCTGTCCAGTATCACACTACCTCAGTTTGAGCTCATCGGGTGGAGTGAGTTCAATTGTGTGTGTCGGCCCGTATAGATTGACTACAAACAGTTTCACCATCGGATTGAGTTGTCCAGCCTGCAGAAATATATATAACATTTAAATCACACAAATATCTGGTATTTCAGCCTGACACAAAACATTCTAGAACATACAGTGACCCGGACAGTTCAATATTTGAGTTTGACATTTTAGAAAACAAAACATAACATTAGATAAGAAAGATGCAAATGTTTCTAAGCATTTCTGTTCCATAACTTCAGTAACTCCTGTCAGTGATTATAATGAAACAGAGTGTCTGCACATTTATGAGTTCAACCTCACAAATATGTATAATATAGTGAATAATTTCCACTATAGTTCGCACTGTCCGGTGAGAGGGCAGGGTATTTTGGCCTAAACCCAGAGTACTTCAACCTTGTTTCAGTCTAAGGTAGAAAACAGGCCGACGGTGCTGTGTTGGGGTGGCGGAAGGATGCGGAAAACAGTCGACAGAATGAAGCTAAAACAGCTATGTCGTCTGTATATTTATAGGGGCTTCCTCTTATGCTAATAGGATAGATGATGTTATTGCTGATAATGTATTGGCAGGATAAAATATTTGCACATGCTCCTCCAAAACTTTGTTAATAAAACATAATTTAGGTCACACAAACATCACAATACTTTTTGACTTAATTTGTGCCTAACCCTAACCCACAAACTAACAATGAACAATACTTGAAAAACATTTATTCTTTTTGGTGCATTTGATTTTCAGCAATTGACAATACATTTCTGATATCAAAAGTTACAAATGTTAACAATAAATAATGTACTGTGAACTAATATAATAAATTATTTCCATATGCAAAGCTGTTGTTTGGTATGTGTTATTTTAATAAGTTCTTGAAACGCATGTATATGTAACGTGTATATATGCATAAAAAACAGTTAATGAAACAAAAAACAGCAGCTGAGTAAGAGCGACACTATTGACAATTTGTCTAAAGATCTATTGTTTTGTGATATTTCTGAGCATAAGGATGTCAGTGCATGTTAGTCATATTGGACACTTTGAATAAAAAGGGGTTTGTTAAATGAATAAATGTTAATGTCTGAGGTTCTGGTGTTGCTACTGACCTTCGGGTATGGATACTGTTTACCCTTCGGGTAAGCAGAGCCAGTGAACGTGGGCAATACCATGTTTGGCACCAGACTGTCATTCAGGACCAGAAATGCCAAACGTTCCCCGTCAGGTGACCACCAGTGTGCTACGTGAGTCTGCAGGATCTGCTCTGTACCCAATCATCAACGTGGGATAATGTTTGCATAGTTATAATGTGAGCATCATAATCTCAGAATACAGATTGTCTAACAATGACTCATCTGAGAGGAAATATTCATCGGCATGGTCTCATATATGTCTCATATGTGACCCTGGAGCATTACAGGAACTTGTAGCAATAGCCAACAATCCATTGTATGGGTGAAATTATCGATGTTCCATTAAGATATTTCCTACCGCCAATATATCAAAACTTTATTTTTGTGAGTGGATGAAGCAAAATCGTGAACAAAAAGAAACACAACAACAAACTTCACTCACTGTTGCCCGCACTTTGGGAATTACACACTCAAGTTTGTTATCTATGTAAAGCTTTCCGGTTCATCTACTCTCCACAACATCAGTACGGCTGTAAACCAATAGAGAGTGTAAAACAAACCTGATTCTTTTTAGCAACGGCCTGCTACAGCGCCTCTGATGGACAACTTTAATGGCCATTTAATCTATAGTTAGATTTTTTTGCACCCTCAGATTAGCAGATGTTTTTAAATAGTTGTAACTCGGCCACATATAGGCCTATCCTGACAAACCATATGTAACGGGTGCAAGCTAGTGAAGAGCTGTGCAGTGTGTAAACTTCACTCCCCGACCAACAGAGACGTTCTAGCGACAGACGCTAGAGACTGCGGTCTTTACCCTCCTCGTTAGAGCGCTCGTCTCCCATTTGGACTGACGTTGGTTCGAAGCCCGTGTAGAGCGGGCGAGTGGGACCGGTTACACATTCATCAATGGAAAGCTTATATTTTTGAAGATTTTGCCTTGTGACTGGTTTTGTGGTCTAGGGTCACATATAGAGAGTAAAAGAGCAAAGATTATCACCTTCATACAACCAGTCAGCAATCCCGTTATATATGATGCCCTCCTTCCCTGATGAGGTCAGTCTGAGTGATTTAATCCTGACATCCGACTGATAATAAATGTTATTCTCAAATATATACACCTATACACACACACAAAGTTGAAACAAAAAAGTCTATCAACAGTGAACTTATACAACAATGGCAGAATTTTGTAATGACAGTTTGATTATGTGGGCTGATCTCACATCTTTAAAAAGGATTCAAGTTCCTAACTAGAAAGCAGTACTGTATGCATGTGCAAGCGGGAGTAGAAATTGTGTTAACATGTTTATGTTCTACATTTCGCCTTCTTTAAATGTGTTTCTTTGGAATCAGCTGCTTTAATAGTTCAAGTAGATGAGCAGGTCTACAGTAAAAGAGTCATTGTACTCAGAGGTCATTGGCTAATAACAACATGTTTCCAACAAACTTTTTTCATTTTGCTTCAGCTAATGCACATGCACAAACGTTTACAACACTGGAGCCCCTCCCCCTGAGAGTCATCAGTCTTCAGTGATTGGTTCTATTAAACAACCTATTTATAGTAACAACATCATGATAATATAATTTTTTTGTGTGAGTGGTAATTTTCTATAATAAATGCTCATTCTCACCAACTGTTGACCCTGGACACCCCATGCAGCGTGCTGGAGTTTAGAGTTTACCACTTCTGGAGGATCCAGCTCACCAACCTCCCTACACAACATAATCATATATAGAACACATTTGATGTATCACATATGGTGAATAGCTGAGTTCCTGTACTTTTATGCTAACTGCTGTGAACTTCACCTGGTGTGAATGTTGTAAATAATGTAGGACGCTGTGAATGAGTGTCTGTAAACCTATGAAGAGAGAAAGGGGAAATTAAAGAAAACCCTAATCTTAAAACATACTCTTTTCCACATCATGTTTTAAGGGAAAGAATTAAAAAGTACATTTCACAACATCAAAACAAAAGACATCCAGTCAACACTATTTACAATACAGTAGATTTGGGTTACAACGGAAGGGTTTGATGCTTTTAATGAATCAAGATTGTAATTAACAGGTAAATAAAACACTTTATACTCAAGCAACACACTACTTCTAAAACTTTGCGAAGAAAAAGTGGACAACAGCAAACAGCAAATACCTGTTTGACATTGTAGGCGAACAGCACGTACTTCATGTCGGGGCTGATGGAGTAACTGGTGGCTTTAAAAGCATCCTGGAAAAACAGCATGAATGATGTTGTCATTGTTATTTTAGCATGAGACTAAAACGACCTGATGTCAATCACAACACTCCTGATAGTTAGACTGAGCGTTCCATGCCTGTCTATTCAGAGTTTAGTTTGCTGGTCACATACATTTCAATGTGGTTTAAAATGATCTTTCTTCTGAAACTGTCTACAGAGCTTACAGCATGTCTCGATTTCATGCATGTTGTTTTATTACATATTCAACAACTGTGTTCAAATGTTTGTGTTGTTGTGAATTATTTACTCACAAATGTGGTGTTCTTCAACAAAATCTCTGTTTCATTTGTGAGGATGTTAAACTTGATCACATGGCCATTGTGGTTTCTGTAGATAACTTCAGATTCTGATGAAAAATACAAACAAATATAACTAACATATTTTTTTTGATATGCAGAAAAAAAATATTTTACAGATTTGTTTCTGTTATTTTTCACAGATTTTCTACGTCAAATGAAAAAACGATTTTCACTGAATTTTTATGTATTTTTTTAAATACAGTCAAAAAAATAAAAAAATATAAAAAAATAAACAGTTGAAAAATTTATTTCAAATGAAAAAACTTTATTATACAGTTTATTTCTGGCGCCCATCTGCGGCCAGCTGCCAGAATTTTTTTTTTTAACAAGATTACATTTTTACAGTTACATTTTGAAATACAGTCAAAAACAATAAAAGAAAAAGACAATTTTACAAGTAAAATGGGGAATATTTATCTTTATATCCTATAATTTTACATGGGGGAAGTAATTATTTTACGGTATATTTCTGCTTTTTTTGTTTACAGAAAATGAAATTTTTTAAGAGAAGATCACTAAAACAGTATAGTGTTGTCTTTGCACATACAGTTCGAAAGTTTCGTATGCGTTTTTTCGTATTTGGCTCTCGATTGTACGGTGTCTCTGAATTGTTAAAAAAGAATGCTTGCTATGGATGCAAAAAATTCAGAAAATCGAACCGAGTCAGAATTTTTTATGACGAACGAAAATATCAGAGGCAGTGTGTAGGCTATATGTGATTAACACGACGTGAGGTCGTATTTATTTTTTAATGTGCAGAATTTTCAGACTCAATGTGTAATTTACATTTGTACATTTGATAATGTTACGCTATACGTCCATTCTATACATAAATGTTAATAGTTGTATAGTCTTGTAGTAATACAAAATTGGTCTAGTCAAAAAGCACTTGGGAAAAACAGGAAAAGTTTAGTAATTGACGAAACACACTAAATTTGTTCATATTACATTTAATAACTGTCGAAAAAAACAGCTTCAAACAGAGTTTCAATCTTTTGTCCTTCAAATTAGGTTGAAACAATAATTGCTAGGAATCCTATCCTATGTAAGCTTAGGTGTCCTGTCAGGCTGTTAGTGTCTAAGAAAAAAAAACACATCAAACAGCAAAATTGTACGACTACACTTTCGAGCAGAAAGAAAGGTTCTGTTGATGTGTAGAGTTGAAACACTCAAGAGCTTCAGAAAGTTTCTAGTCATGTGAGATCAGATCAATGTCAACACTAGATGTCGAGTCTAAGAGGGTCCTGCAGCACACACTGGCAAATGGTAGAGAAACATAATGCATGATTATTAAATATTTCATATTTCAATTCATAAGATTTTGTTCTATGTTATCTACAACCTCTCAAACCTGTCACTGCAGTTTCAAATCTTCTCGCCTTGACTTTTGCTATTACTTTCACATTAAACCTGTTGCAAAACTAACTTGTGCACTTGAAAGCTCAGAGGCGAGAGAAAGAGCGGCATTTGATGACTTCATATGGCTGAGCCACACTACACCTAATGGCAGGAAAATCACAATGAATGGATCTATCAAATAAAAGTAAAAAATCTTTTTAAATAATAGTGTTTTCAAAACATCACCCTTATCAGATTCAAGGGACGATAGCGGTGGGGGAGCGTCTGAGGCCGATGACGGGAGTGATAATGAATATCAGCTCCGCGTTGCACCGGTCTCGCATCTCTCACAGAGGAGCTCTGGGAGCATAAAAGGACAAGCGACAGGAGGGTACGAGGAGAGAGGACCAGGCCTGTACTTTGTGTGGCTGGCAGTCGACCGTGAAGGAGGTTTTTTTTGGTTTGTTGTTTATTTGTTATATTAAAAGTCTGTTTTACGTTCGCCTGTTCCCGCCTCCTTCCTTCCTTTATGGATCTTTGTTACGGTCATATATACATGAATTTTTTTTGCAGATGGGGTACAAAAGCAATAAAATATATAATAAAGGACAAACTAAGAACAATGATATACTACAGTAAATGTAAAAGAAGTAATTTTTTATTAAAAAAGTGCCGGTAAGTAGTATTTTAGTAAAGAAAAAATTATTTATTGATTTATAGTTTAAAGTTAAATAAAATATTGTATTAATCATTTAAAAAACTCCTTTCATTGTGAGTTGATGCCATTAGGGGACGGTGTAGTTCAGCCACTCCTTCTGTCGCCTCTGAGCTGTCAAGTGCACAAGTTCGTTTTGCAACGGGTTTATCGCGAAAGTAACTGAATCTAGGAAAACGTGTAAATATGTGCAATGCATTTGTATCTGCCAATGTATTTGTATATTTCAGTTTTCACATTTTTGACTATTTTTCTGCAACTTCAAATTCAGAAGACAGATCTGTGAGTTTTGTCCACGAGTGCAAATCTCAATGCAGCAAAGTTCAATAAAAGGAAGTAAGGAGGCGGGAACCGGCGAACGTAAAACAGACTTTTAATCATATAAACAAACAATAAAACGAACGTAAAATGCACAAACACAATAAATAAAGTCCAGTCCTGGTCCTCTCTCGTGCTTCCAGAGCTCCTCCGCGAGAGATGCCAGACCGGTGCAATCGCGGCTGATGCTCTTTATCCCTCACAGCGGAAAGTTCTTTTTCAGAATGTAAGTCACCGGCCCTTCGCCTTTCCCTCCTGCTCACCACACTCAACTTCAGTTTTTTATTTACAAGTTTTCACATTGGAGCTATGAGTGTGCATTTTAGTGTACAGGTACAAATACTTCCTTTACAAGTTCACAAATTTTAATCTACATGCTCTCAAGTTTTGCTACTGATTTAGCTTCAAGGCAAATCCTGTAAACTGCATTGCAAAAACGCACATTGACAAAAGCTTGAGAGAAATCAAATTCAGCTGAATTAAAAAGTGATGTTGGTGTGGGTGACTGTGTCTGTCAGTGCAAACATTTACAGCACAACTAAATCCCAGCAGCCTTTGTGAACAAGGAGCGGTTTACAGATTCTCTCTCTCGCTGATACTGAACGATTCTGCCAGTGGAGCTGATGATGTGACCAATAAGCTTCCAGAGAAAGAACAGCTTTCAAGTAAAAGAAGGGGAAAACTCTTCACCCAGAATAACATGTAGCTCTGGAAGCAGACAGCACTAAATCAAAAGATTTCTGGCTCAAGAGTGTTAGATTGGGAGTAATGTTGCTATAAAGAACAGTTCTCAATCAAAGACATGGGCCACAGGAACATCATGCTTTACTCTCAGGGTTCTGTATGATGTCAGGATAACTGTAAGACTATAATAAACACACTTCTGTCCAGCCTGCTGAAGGATTCTGATGCGTTCACACACAATGAAATATTCATGCTGCTGCCGCCAGTGTAAGACCCGAGTGCCCCTTCCCCCTTGCTGTAACCATAGCAACTAGCACATCTACCACTAAGCCTCATCCTCACACACGCAATGTCAGCGCCTGTAATGCCTGATATGCACAGTATTTAACAGTAACTAAACAGTATTTATGGACAGCCAGATTGTTTTTGCAACATTATTGTTTAGATGGCCTGCTGGATCAGAGCTCACTGTTCTGAGGTCAGTCATATAAGGAAGGTAACCATGCACTTCTACAGCAAGCAATTATTGTTTTGGGGTATTGAACATATGAATATTTTACAAATCATAAGCTATATATCAGGCTCTTTGGATAGATTTACACCTACTTTCATTTCCTACAGGCTGGCCTAACTACTTTGATCTCCTCTCAATGACCTTTATGACATTGGACAAAGGGCTTTCATCGAGAAACCCACCGTTCAGATATATACGTAGATAAACGACCCGTAAACACATCACAGCCCGTTTGTGAATGAATCTATCTAAGGAGGTCAAATCAGCTATAAACCTGCACCTGTTAAAGCCGGAACAATGTGTGCACATGTTGTGACAGCAGAAATAAATCAATCACCATAACAGGAACATAAAGGTGATTCACACATATTTTATCTCATCACTCGCCTATGATGTCAATGGTCAAAAATCTGACTAATCGTGTTATGTGCCGCATAGAGCATAATGCTGATCATCTGTACACATAAACCACACGAGTGCTTGAGCTGGTTAAGTGTCATTATTATTAATGAATGACAACCATAAGAATTCAATGATCTGTGTGGTGATATTTTCTTACCGTTGATCCAGCGAGCTTCGGGGTCATGCACCAAGAAATCAGTGCTGAAAAGATCCTCCACAGTAAACTTAGTGTCTTTACCCGGTAAGGTGTCATCTGTCACAAACACACATGAGCACAGACAAGAACATGACAGTCAGTAGGAACCCCGCCGAATTCCCCACTGTGAGAAAAAACACTACAATAAATCAGTAGATCTCAACGGGGCCCCAGCTGACTTCCAAGGGGTCTCAAGACAAATCGTTTGAAATTAGAGAATTAATGCCCGGTTGCACAGACTAGGGTTGAGACTAGTCCCAGACTAAAATTAAAGTTTGAGTTTGAAAGTTTGATAACTGAAAATAAATAGCCTTGACATATCTGAAAATATGTAGTTGCCATTGTTTTGTCTCAAGTTGCACACCAGTAATGTTTTTATCTATGTAATTTTAATCAAAGCGACTTAAATATCCAAATTGAACAAAGGCTTAGTCCTGGCTTAAGATAAGCCTCGTCTGTGAAACCGTGTCTAAAATACATTATAAAACTAAAAACGAACATATTTCTTGTTTCTTTTTTTAATGAATAAACATATTTCAAGTTACTGTCAAACTCTAAAATATTTTACTGTGTACAAAATGAGAGTTTTTGGGAGTGGGAAGGGATCTTTGAATATTGTGGAATACAGTAGGGAGAAGGGTCTCAAAGTCCTGCTTCACATGATGCTGAAAGTGATCATGCTTATCATTATGAATGTGCTGCTGTACTTGGAGTCAGGAGGATCACAGACATTGTGATCAGGGAACAGACCACCAGTATGACCAGTAGAGCGATTGCAATTCCTTTCCAGTTCCTCTGAGGAGGACTCATGCCACCCAGATCCTTCCAGAAGGAGAAAAAACACAATATATTTTACTATACAATTAACAGTGAAAAAACTGAATAAAAACACACAAACACACATTCTGAATATCTGCATGATGTGTTAGGAGAGAGATCACTGGAGTCTCATGTTAACATGTGGAATATTGTGGGATGTTGGTTATATTTACTATAAAGGTAAACCGCTCTCACATTGATTTGTACACAGGAGTTGAAATAATTGGAATAAATCAACATTACACGAGGCTCGAAAGAAAAAACAGTATGCTACACAAGCCTTTATTCCAACCAGGACAGTCGCAGGAATAAATGCCCAGTTTCTATTTCTACATTGGTGTTCTGAAAAGATCCATTATCACATGGTTCAATGTCTCCTGTGCTTTACTCGTGTTACACCCAACCGTTACACCATAAAGGAGTACAAAGACAAATTTCCCCTTGTGGATGAGAGAAGCATTAGGGACTAATGTATTCTGCTCTTGTTACCTGGCCCTTATAAAAATCTTAAACTAATGGTGTAGGGCAGATAATGGTTGGTAAAAAGCTCTCTGCACAAATTCAAGAATTACATAAATGTACATCTACATTTTAAATTGAACCTGAACACCATCACTATGAAGATGTTCATGCCCTGGTGTATATGGTACATGGACTGTATACATAGTAAACACACCCACAACAGCTGATTTGTTTCTTTCTGTAAAGAAAATCTAAAGAATACTTCTGGATTTGCTGCCAGTAGCTGAAAATAGAGTCACTCATTATTGAACAATCTTTCAGATTTTGTGTTTGTGTGTGTGTGTGTGTGTGTGTGTGTGTGTGTGTGTGTGTGTGTGTGTGTGTGTGTGTGTGTGAGTGCGTGTGTGTGTGTGTGTGTGTGTGTGTGTGTGTGTGTGTGTGTGTGTGTGTGTGGGTGGGTGGGTGTGTGTGTGTGTGTGTGTGTGGGTGGGTGTGTGTGGGTGGGTGTGTGTGGGTGTGGGGGTGTGGGGGCGGGTGTGTGTGTGTGTGTGTGGGGGTGTGTGTGTGTGTGTGTGTGTGTGTGTGTGTGCGTGCGTGCGTGCGTGCGTGTGTGAAGTCAAGTCAAGTCAAGTCAAGTCAAGTAAACTTTATATATGTAGTGCTTTTTACTATTTTCATTGTTACAAGGCAGCTGTACAAGAAAAAATATTGACTATAACAAAACATATAAGGTTATACAAGTTAAAAGAAAGGTGAAAACACAGAACCACACCCAAGATAAGGAGAGAGAAACACAGGTTAAATATTAAACAGACTATAAATTCTTATATGCAAACGGGGGCGAGGAACCCAAAACCTCAGAGGGAGACCAGGTCTAACCAGGGGATTCCAGTTCCCCTCTGGCAAAAACTGCAGCCTCTGCACAAGCTCGACAGTGCTTGCACAAGAACACAAAATGAAAACAAATTAGATTTTAAATTATCATCAATAATCTAATAGCAGCTCAAATTTTGTACTGAAGACATGTCAAGTCGCCGCGTCCTTTATCCAGCTCTATAATCTCAGCTTTTGCAGGTCTGGGCATAAACTGCGTCCTGCCCGCTCCGGTAACCTTTGAACAATGAGACAAGACTGGCTGAGAGTAGAGTACTGTTCTGCACTCTTTGATGCAACAAATGCATCAGTTGTTATTGGAAATGTCCCTGGTTCCGGTTGATCTAACTACTGCAGCATAAACCTTCGCAATATTTATATTATGATAGTGTAGTGTATGTAAGATTAAAAAGATGCGTCTTTAGTCTAGATTTAAACTGACAGTGTTTGTCTGCCTCCAGGACAGTGCGGTGAAGACTGTTCCAACGTTTAGGCGCTAGATAGGAAAAGTATCTACCACCTGCACTTGATTTTGAAATTCTAGGTATTACCAGCTGACCGGACGCCTGAGATCGTAGTGCACGTGAAGGACTGTCATACAAAAGAAGTTCACTCACAGTAGTGAGGCGCTAAACCATGTAGGGCTTTGTAGGCAATATTTTAAAGTTAATGCAAAGCTTTATAGGTAACCAGTGCAAGGTTGACAGAACCGGGCTAATATGCTCATACTTTTTTGTACATGTAAGAACTCGAGCTGCCGCATTTTGGACCAGTTGATGTTTTTATAATAAGCCTGCAGGGCAACCACCTAATAGTGCATTACAGTAATCTAGTCTTGATGTCATAAAGGCATGAACTAGCTTCTCTGCATCTGATGGCGACAGCATATGACGTAGTTTAGATATTAGCTAATGAATTTAGATACTTCATCGTGATCTACGGTAGAAAATAATAGCAATTTCTCCTTAGGGTCGCTGTAGTTAGTTGTTTGTTCAGCTGGTTACACTTCAGGATGCATTGTTAACCCTAACCCTAATATCTTAGATTTTATTTGTGAAGTAGTTCATAAATTCATCACAGCTATGCTGATATACAGAATCAGAAGTCACTGACGATTTATATTTGGTCAATTTAGCCACTGGGTTAAATAAAAACCTAGGGTTGTGCTGGTTTTCTTCTATTAGTGATGAAAGGTAGGCGGATCTAGACGTTTTTAGGGCTTTCCTGTGTTTTCGAATACTATCCTTCCAAGCTGTACGAAATACCTCTAATTGACTTTTCTTAAAGTTGTGCTCCATTTTCCGTGCTGCTTTCTTCAGAGCCTGAGTGTGTTCATTATACCACGAAGATCTTCAACGTCATTACTCATACTAGAGAATACACCAGTGTGTGCGTGCGTGTGGGCACAATCTCTCAGGAGAGAAAATCTGTGTTATTTTTAGCTGGGTTAGATGTTTAAAAGCTGCTTGCTTTGACCTTGCTGAGAGCAGGTTTAGGACAGTTAGAGGACCTACAGTTACACATTAACCAGATCTTTAATAAGCAAGATCTTCTGCTTTTCACCTGCGTTCTCTCACCCACAGATGAACCACACAAACTCACTTAATGTGACACACTGAAATGTCAACATAAGCAGTGTCAACTTGGAAAGAAAGTGCTCTCTTTAATGTCTGAACACTGTAAGAAAGGAGTAGAACCAGAACACTTTAGTCTTTTGTCTATGATCTATCTATGAAACCCACAAACAAAACTAGACTCTCTACCCTGCCTTTCACTCAAAGAACAGCAATAAAAAAAAGAAAAAGGCACTATAAAAAGAACGACTCTAGCTATGAACTTTAAAATTAAGATACTTGAAAACAGCTGCATATTGCAGATATACAGTGTAGGGTTGAAGCTCATTTACTAAAGCAGATTTTAAGCACCAGTCAAAAGTTAGGAAACACTTATTTCTTTGTTATTTAGATTTTTCCACGTTTCAGTAAACTCATCCAAACTACTGAGTATGACGATTGTAACTGTGGGAATTTGGTGAAATTCATGTCATGTTTAAGCATCTTCAAGGTTGTCACCCTATGACTAGAACTAGCTACATCATGCCAGGTTCTTGAGGTTACACCCTGGGAAGTTTTTTAAAGAGTATTTAATGAGTTCTCAACCGTGGGGCTCTGCTTTTTCTTCATTATTTGGTCCGAGTCATCCATCAAAAGAATTTTAAATAAAGAAAAACGGTAATTTTAGACATTTAACCATACACTTGGAGATTAAAAGGTTAAGATAATTAGAAACATTTCAGTTAAGCATGTCTATTACTGTATACCCTAAAACTAACATTATACAGTTCATTATTTCTGTTTAAGAATAGTTAGTAATGCATCGCCACTCAAAATAATATCACAAACTTTTAATATGGACGAGTGAATGATTACAATAAGACATTCATTACAGCCACAAGAGAGAATCATCCAAGTGCAAGTATTTCTTTTTTTTGTAGGCGACACCTTGCTATATGGCTCGTTTAGTACCCTGTAGACAGTCTGTTTTAAACAAACACTGTATCCTATGTACAATTCAGTGTTTAAAATGTATGGTGAGGTGATGCTCGATCAGGCCTAAACTCAATGATGTCCCTCCTTCATTGATCTCTACTGAACTTACTTACTTACATAAATAGATTTATTACAGCTGCCCAACACAAATGAATGACGAGCTGACAGCTGAACGCGATGAATGATGTCGTTATTAAACACAATCTTATACTCGAACGAATGCAATGACAGGACAACCGTGATTTCTGTCCTCGCACAGATCATCTGTAAATGTAGTGTTTACCTCGTCTTGCGGATTCGGTCTCTGCTGCTCTTTTGTGGCCGTCATGATGAAAATCCCGCTTTAGGAAGATCCAAAGAAAAAATATCCGAAACTCTAAATTGGACAATTTCTTCGTCCTCCGAAGCGTTTTCGCTATTGCAGAATCTTTAAATCTTGACGCGTGATCTCCGTCCGTGTGCGCTGAAGAGCGCGCGGATCGTTAGCATTCCACTGCAGCAGCGCGCGGGCAGTCGCGTTTGTTCAATCTGATCGATGGTTGTGGTTCAGAACTCTGTCTGATGTCTGATGTCTGATGTCTACTGGCACTGGCACTGGCAGGAAAAATGGAAGGATGGTGCGCTCGAGGGGCGGGAGGATTCGTGTGATGACGCGAAACAGCAGTCACCAAGTGAGCTTTCGGGAAACCCAAATCTGACTAATATCAAATGCAGTTAAGCACGTGTGTATTGAGCTCGATTCGAACGGTTCGTTGACGTTTGGCGTTGATCGCTGTCCGTGGTGCTGCTTCAGACGAGCACTGGATGCATTTACACAGCGACAGTGAGAGGCAGCAAAACAAAACGAATTTATGATGAACTAAAGCGCATATATGGTGTCGTTAAAACCTGTTAAGCGTCACGAATACTTGTCAGTATTCAACAATAAACCCGTTAAAACCCAACCCGTTTGGTTTGGCCAAAAAACATATTTTGTAACAAACTTGATCTTTCCACTTACAAATGTGTTTTGTTTGGCCCTTACAGATTATTAATTCTACACTTCGCGGTTGTGTTCGCATCGCATTCTGATTACTTCGTTTAAGCTGCTTTAGAATGCACATTGTGAAAAGCGCTATATAAATAAAATTGAATTAACAATTACTCTGCAATTCCAGTTCTTAATACAAACACGCACTGATTTATTTCCTTGCCTTTACATTTCATCAAGTTTTTGTCTGAATGACTTGCTGACGAAACTGTATCCAGTGGAACAGCATGTGTTTGAACTGAACTGAGTGAAAGTAGCTGGACTGCAAGTATGAATTTTAGCTCCACTGGAGGCCAGAACATTGAGAGACTGCAGCGGTTCAGATGTCAAACTGAAACTAATTAAAACTCGACCGACCGCAGCCTGTGAATATTAAGATTTGATTCCAGACTGTCTTCTTTTAGAAAGTGCTACTCTGTTATGCTGAGGCCAAAACAATTCAACTCACCAAATATTTCACGTCATAAAGTGCTTTATAGTGCACAGAATGTCCAGGCCATTTTATTAAGTCGTATCTACTTTTATATTTTACCCTTTGTGGGGCAATACAATATTACATTAAGGCATACTGCAAAAGATTCAGTGGTTCAAGTATGTCAAAGAATGCTGCACTCGGGCAAAGTCAGTTCAAATGTAATGGACCAATCAGGTTGAGTTTTCGACTTTCAGTATTAATGCATAAAGTGGTTCATGTAAAATGACAGGTTGGCAGTTTTGGTGGTGGTTTGCTAGATCTGCTTAAGCTGCTTCTGCAGAATAACTACAAAGACGTACTAGAGCTAACACCACAAACCTGCTGCATGAAGGCTTTTCAATAGAATTAACAGATATAAGATTCTTATACCTGTAGATCTACCCACCAAGACATGTGTAGTGCTACTGCTATGCCAAAAGACCACTCTAGTACCACTACACTGCCATTCCAGTAGTTCATTTCTCAACCTTTGATGTTATGGTGACATTCATAACTATTACATTTATTCTGTTAGACATACAAGTGTTATTCTATGTTTGTGAAAAGTGACGTGACATGTGGCCAACTATGGTGTCCCATACTCTGAATTTGTGCTAATCCAAGTGCACACACACACAGTAGTGAGTAGTGAACATACGCATACACTGTGAACACACACCCGGTGAGGTGGGCAGCCAGTTTTTTGCTGTGGTCCACAGGGAGCAGTTGGGGGTTTGGTGCTTTGCTCAAGTCGTGGTATTGAAGCTGGAAGAGAGCGCTGGTCATTTACTCCTCCACTTACAATCCCTGCTGGTACCAAGACTCAAAACGGCAACATTTACATTAAGGCATTTGGCAGACGCTTTCATCAAAAGTTGTTAACGCCATGCTCTTACCACTGAGTTACAGGAAAGCTATGGGTTACAGCCCTGTGTTGTACTCCACATAACAACAAACATTCTCATACATTACAATCAATAATGGGAATTAAGATCTACTCATCTTTCTAGAAACACAAAAACCACATTGATTGACAGCTCATAATAAAGATAATGTCAAATTAAGATTTTTACTAAATAAATTCGACCAAGAGTCTCCAACTGAGCTCTAAAGTGTGTCCTCTTTATCTATGCTGTGTGTGTGTGTGTGTGTGTGTGTGGGAGAGAGAGAGAGAGAGAGAGAGAGAGAGAGAAAGAGAGAGAAAGAGAGGGGGGGGTCCTCACAGAACTATCTGCTAATGCCTCAGGCTCTGAGTGAGAACTGCACTATTAATAAAGTTCTTAAAATCCTTTAATCCCAGCAGCCCTTTACTGTCACACATTTAATGGACGACCGCATCTATAAAAAGTCCAACACAAAAAATATGATCAAATAAACATTAGATTGTTCTCACAATGAGGTTTATCAACTCTAAGATTTCAGCAACCGTAAAGTTAAACTTTAATTTAAAGAAATACAATAAATAACAGAGCTCTCCAATAACGTCAAGTAAAAATAAATAAATTTTTAAATAGCAGTAAATGAACCTAGAAAGACTAAGAGATGATTTGCCTTTAGCTGTAGGATTACAGAACTTAAAGGTTTGGTGGAATAGCCCTAACCCAAACTATGCATTCAAATATGACTACTATTGAAATGGGTTGGTGGAGGTTACAAACAAATAGAGACAGTGCAATAAAATCATGGATAGCACATTAGAATTCCTTGGAATAGTATCTAGGTGTCTATGAGAGTTAAGTCATTCTATTATATAAAAAAAACCTGATAGTAGGCCGATGGTGGCGACATTGGCAAGGAACCAAAATTCCAATGATGATTTGGGCATCCTCGTTTTCTTTCCTCGCTTTCTTTCCTCGCATCTTAGCTCCACAACGAGGAATTAAAAGAATGGAAATGGCATATCTCTTTAGCAACACTTCAAAGCGTCGTCAATTAATGAAGACTGTACACATTGTACATTGTGAATGTAAAAAATATAGTTAAATACATACTTTAGGCAAATGTCATAATCCCCACTACAATAAAAAAAAGTTAAAAACAGTGTTTTTCTGTGTCTTTGGTGTGTTATAAGTTGCCCATGCATGTATTAGACACGTGAAATTGCACAAATGAAAGTGTGGGAACAAAAGATGCGTTCTATCTTAAAGCGAATGCTCACCCAGACCTGCCTGAAACGCCTCGTTTAGCCACACCCACACACATCTACATCAGCTCGTGGTATGATTTGACTAAGACCGCCCACAATTCCAACAGTTAAAACTCAGCAAGGACTGTCTGGCGCTTCAGATTCGCAGCCTGTAAGTATATTTTCATTGTAAAAGACTTTGCTTCGGACTAACGCGAGTTGAGTTTGATGTTGTTCTTTCTTTGTGTGATCTGCAAATTCAAACACGCGCGTAACGTGGAAAAAAAGACAACATAAGTCCTAATAATCAGTAATTATGTTCCAACTAGAAGCAACAAATGTTGTGTTCATAATGGGGTTTATTGTCTTTGTTGAGTTGCGACGAGACACGACGTAACACTTGTTGATCAAGAAGGGCCGAAGCACTCGCGGTATTTATAATGTTATCAATCCCTGCTGTAATGCCAGCTTGTTTCTATCTCACACAAACTCTGTATGATTAATATGGTTGTTTGTTTATAGTCGATTACTCTTAACCAATCCTTTACATCCGACTCGAGTCAAGCTGGCAAAGTTGTATCGGCTTGATCTTCATTTTCCAGATCAGATTCGGGCTCGAATTGATAAGGAAGGATCAATGCCATTTTATGTGACTACTGTCAGTAGTTTTGGAACCTGATGTTCCGAATATGGTAAGAGGCGTTTCTGTGCAGTATTCGACCAATCACAACGCACTAGTGAACTGGCCAATCACAGCACACCTCGCTTTTCAGAGCTATGAGCTTTGTTAAAAATCTGCACGTGTCACAGAGGCGGAGCAAAGAGGAGATACAAACATGCACGGTGTGTGGAAAATACAGTGTTATAGAACCTTAAATCCTATACACATTGTGTAACATCAATGAAAGACCCCTTTAATAATGGTCAAAAATGGTCAAATATATGTTATGCATAAACATGAACTATATTAATAAATTAACTATATGAATAATATCATGCTTAATTATCACATGTATGCATGTTTGAATATGATCTAAAGATGTGACGATGTGTAGGGGGCGGAGAATAATACACATGTCAGGTTTAGTGGATAAAACACTTCCGCAAAGAAAACACCTGTGTATCCTCGCCCCCCACGGCTCCTCAGAACGCCTCCTCTCTCCTCGATCCTCGCACCCTCCCGATGCATAAAGATGGCAAAGTTCCACCGGTTTCTGGGTCATAGGATGGAGGACGGAGGAAATGATGAGGCATATTGAGAAGCACCCCTTGACTCATTTCAAGAATAGCCTTGTGATGAGAGACATACGCTCTCTAGTGGTTATAACAATGCAGTACAGTAAATCTAGTCTGGTCTGCCGTCTCAGGCTCACTTATATTCACATGTATTGTATTGAGACCGGTTTTATACTAATGCTACAAAAATAGGATCAGCACTGTAAGATCACAATGTTAAACTCGAAAAGCCAGAACAAACAAGTTCAGTGTACAGACTGTCATGATCACAGGTGGTGAGATACGGCCAGAGGACCAGGGTGCAGACAGCGGGTAAGGGGTTAACAGATATTTAATAATACATATAAAACAAAAACCCACGAGGGGGTAACATAACAGAACGGGGGAAAATAATAACATGACGAGACAGGACTAAAACTAACAACACTTAAATAAGACTTAAATAAACTCTTGACATGAACTACACATAACTAAACTAACAAGACACATAAACTCACCACACAAACCACAATGAACCAGCACAAGACAGAAGACACAAGGGAATTAAATAAGGGACCAAATCAAGAGGAGAACAGGTGAAGGGCATGAATCAATAACGAGGAGATGATGGAACAGAGACGAGAATGGAGAGAGTGTATGGAAGGCCATAAGGGCAATAACTGCCTCTCTCCACACAAGACATGAGAATCTGTCATGATCCTGCCACTAAACCAAGAGAAACATGACATGATGCAGCAGAATCATGACACAGACACCAAGATGGTGTTGTTTCTGGTACAGCACAAGTTTCAACATTCATGACTAAATGTATGGGTGTCTTAAAAAGACCAAAATTAGATTAGATTTTTTAGATTAGATTCAACTTTATTGTCATTACACATATACAAGTACAGTGTAACGAAATGTACAGCGGTACACAGATTTACTAACACTCTATGGCCGGGATCACAGACAAGGCATAGTTTAAGCCAGGACTATGCCTTTGTTAAATTAGGATATTTAAGTCGCTTGTTTTAAAAATGCCTTCGATAAAAAACTTATGATTTGCATCCGGAGACAAAACATTGGCAATTACATATTTTAAGGTATGTCAGGGCAATTTTTTTCTGTTAAAAGAGTTCAAACTTTCATTTTAGTCTGAAGCCTTATATGCAACATTACTGTCAATTGGTTTCAATGTGTTAAATTGCGCAATAATGTAGTTTTTTTATAAAAACCATGCAAAAACATAAGCGATGGTTCCTTGATAAAAGTGTTTAAACTGCAAGCATATAAAATAGAAATGGAAAATGAATTTACATGAGACTACAGAATCAGAAGTGCCTCCATCACACGCCGTTTGTGTTAACTCGCTCGAGTTTGCATGTGTTGTGTGGGTGTTGTGCAGCGCCTTACAGAAAAACCGCCCACCAACATTGATCACATACAAGCAACAAACCAGAGACTACATCTTTTCATTAAACGACGACATTTAATGATTATACTTTATGCAGCCTGTAATACTTTAATTGAGAAATACACACTGTGATTCGGTGGTGATAGCAAAGTAATAGTGTAATGTAATAAACAGAATTTCTAAGCAAAGTTTATTTTAGCATTTATAAAGACTCCAAGCAAATCCATCTAAAATCAGTTCTGTTTTCTACTTATTTTAATCTCCACAGAACAATCTTCAATCCAACCCCTGTTGTTTTTTTTATTTTAATTCCTCACTTTTTATCTTCCATCTTAAGACTTCAGACACTGTCAGATATTCTGAAGGAAATGGTCAGGACATAGCAATTAAATAAAATGTCATTCAAGCTTATAAATCGTACAGAACAATATACTTTAAAAATCAAATAATACAAAAAGTTTTCTATGATCTA